>NC_056725.1:707269830-707569830 GCF_019279795.1 Protopterus annectens
GCTGAAGTACCTTACCTTGCATAATATGCACTGATACCAGATGACTTTTATTTATTTATTATTTATTTTATTTAACATTTGTTTACCAGGAAAGTCCAACTGTAAGAGTCCATTTTCAGTGGAGGTCTGGGGAGAAACATTCCAGGTGCATATCTTTAGAACTTGACTTTTACAGTAACACTACTGAGTTTGGCTGAGGAACCCTTCCCAAGGATTAACTTTCCCAGATTGGTAAAAACAGGGCATTTGACCAACTCATGGATGTCATCCTGAACATCTAATACTGACAAGAACATGGTTGACCTCTTTGGTCATTGTACTGATTATATGAACTACCTTTCCCAGGTTTTATTTGTAGAATAGAAGAAAAAGTATATAGGACTCAAATCTATAATGGTGTGTTTAGGTTAATATTTCAAGTGTTATTAATAAACATTGAGCAACAAAGTACTGGTTTTATGTTTCAAATCCAGGTGTAGTTTTGGGTCCATGTTGTAATTCCAAGGAATGTATACACAATTGCTTGCCATTATGATAATGTAGTTGTGAATATGGGTGATATATACTTTGTCTAATGATGCAGTACCTCAGAGCATTCTACATACTTTGAGGTATTATGACCTCACAAGTGCTATATATAGTTAGTGGAGTGTGGGTGTGCAACTGCACATCAGGAGTTATAGAGGCGCTCTCCCTCCCTGTGAAATTGCTTTAAGAATATAACAGTGAGTGTCATAGTTCACTGCTTAAATGTTCCACTTGAAGTTAAGCAGAAATCATAGAAATTACAAGTCATCTGAGTCTAGTGACCATTTACTCCTTGCCAGTGTCCAACCTCAGGTTGTGCCTCTCCTCTGCAGTAATTTATTTACACTCATCCAGGTTCCATTTCAAGAACATTATTGTACTGCACTGTTTAACGTGCATGTTCTGTAGGTGGGGGAGGTGCTACATGATGAAGCTCCCTCTCTCTCCATAGCATTCTGTTTAACTGCTGTTGTAGATTTAGGTCCCTGTTGTTGGTATTTGTTTAACTGTTGCCCTTGTTTAGATGCAGAAGACTGAGGACAACTGGGTCTCTAATGGCATGGAAGACAAGTAATAGATTGGTTTCAACATCCACCAAACTCCACACACAAATGGCACAAAAACTAGTAACCAAAATGGAGTCCAACAAGCGACTCGCACAAAAACCCCAACCATGCCTCCTGCTATACTTCCGAATAAGCCGTTGTAAATGAGTGACAAATGAGCACACTCAATACATTTCCAAAGCACATTTGTTTGTAGTGGGATGTTGTAAACTATAATATCATAAAACTCTACCAGAATGAAAAAAACTCTGTGCTTGAATATACTTTAATGGTGAATACATATAAAACCAACTAAGCACTTTTGTCCCCATATATGTGGGGACTTCTTCAGAGTTAAAACAAATACAGCCATTAAGACATTTTAAAAGCTCACACCACGAATCATCATTCATCTCATTCATAATTCTTTAGATCATTGTAAAACACCGCACTATGAATTCTCAACCGGTCTAGTTCAAAAAATGATTAATTAATTAATTAATTAAAAATAAACCAAATAAAATAAATAGTTAAAATAAATAAAATAAAATACATTACAATAAATTAGTAAGTCTTTTGTTACTATTTAAAAGTAATTGTACATGTAAACTGTGAATATGAAGTAAAAAATAAAATATATTGAGTAAAAAATATATATATATTCAGAAGTATAGCAGGAGGCATGGTTGGTACTTTTGTGTGAGTCGCTTGCTGGATTCTATTTTGGTTACTGAAGAACAATGCTTCTAGCCTCTCTTGTTAGCTAAAAGACTGCATACCTGTAATTTTATTTAGGAACCTCTGAGGTATTTCTCGTTCTATGCTATGTCTAGTGAGATGCATCCGAAGAGGGCATTATGGTAAATAATTGGTCTAATCGATGATGATTCTAGGGGCACTGTGACCTCTTTGATCTGGATGATATTCCCTTTCCAACTAGTTATGATAAGTAGAAGGATATTTTAACATTCTCTTGTTGTATAATAATTGAAAGTAAGGGAATTATTAACCCATGTGCCAAAGTTGCTGAGTACATTTTTATTTTTAAGAGGGGTATTATCTGTGCTGTTTTCTGAGGGGAGTGGATATTACCAAATTTGGCAATACTGCACTCTTTTTGAATTTAATCTGACCCTATTCTGAGTACACCAGGTGTTCAGCAGTGTATGTTCTAGATGAAGGATTTGAGTATCAAATAAGGACTTGACAACAGCTCCCAGTTTGTGGTTATCTGCAAACCTAATTTGCCAGAGGTCCTGGTTTTCAGCCTGAAGATCTGCAATGTAAATGACAGAGAGGAAAGGTCCCAGCACTGAGGACTGGGGGATACCTTGTCCCAGCTCTGAGTCTTGGGGAATGCCTCTAGTACCCTTCATACTTTCTAATGATGCCACTCCCACTTGCAATGTGTAGGCTCTGTCTTTTCGCCAGTCTGCTCGCCACATAACCACACAGGTATATTTTTTAATATGATAAGCTTACTTATAATGCCAGCATGGGAAATGGTAGTAAATACTTTGGCCATGGCAAGATATGTTGTGTGAACAGCATAACCACTGTCTGCAACCTGTGTAACCTTCCCAAAGTAGTTAAATAAGTTCATTAGGCAGGATCTTCCCATGACAAACCCAAACTACTGAGGATCATGTTTAATTAGATTTTTGATGCTATAGTTTATGAGGCCAGTTATAATTCATTTCATGGCCTTACAGATGACCCTCATCAGGCTAACAGGTCTATAATTTCTGGGGTTGGTGGTAGGTGCACACTTCTGGAGAAGCATCGCCAAAGAGGTACATCAAATTTCTGGACAGAACCTGTAACACTATTTATTAAACAGCTAGGCATATTGCTGGGACCCATGGAGGAAGTATTTTGGTCTTGGCACTTTCAGTGCATAGCCCCTTGTAATGAGAGGGAATTTGAGGGATTCAATGATGTGTGAACATGATGTAGAAGTTTCTGGGGTAAAGCTGGCAATTAATTTGTTTGTTAGTATACTGGTAATGTCTGTTGGGTCTGAGATACCATTTTGAATAAGTTCAGAGCATTGTTGGGTGCTATTCCTTAGTTTTGTAATATGTAGTTGTATAGGTTCATAGGTATATACTAGGCTAATGACCACCAAGACCTTTATAAACCTTGCTGCACAACCCAACAAAACTATTCATCATGCGTGTTTTTTAGGACTAGATATTTTAGACAGGACGTTTCTAAAGGTTATGTGGTAAGGGGATGTTAGTTTGGACTTAGTTACTATCTGCCTCTGTCTGTCAGAGACATGAGGGCCAGACCCAGGGTGAATTTCCATTTTCCCATCCATTGATCAGGGTTACGCTTAAAGAGGGTTAAGGATGGATTCTACTTTACATGGATAGGTGAGCCTGTTTTAGAGCATGGAATTCCTTTGAAAAATGTATCTGTCTCACCAACATGTCATATTTATGCCACAAGCAACATTTAAATCCTTGGATCTAGCAGATCTAATGCTGCTTGTTTTGTGGATGTGCAAAAGGTCCACCATGGCTGGATCTGAGGATGCCTTCTATGCCAGACATTGATTGCCTCTCAGTAACCTGTTGGAGACCAGGTATAGAGATAGGGCTTTAAGGTGATCTGAACAGGACAATGTGTTTATATGCTAGATTATCTTCATAAGGAACCATTGTGGGTTTTTCAACTGTTGCATATATCTGGTTTGGTACATGCTGAAAGGTGATGATGGATCTGATAAGGGCTGAATGAAGTGGCACTATGACTTCCTTAGACCTGGATGCCATGCCCTTATTTGTAAGTTGGGTGACACAATGATTTTCTCACTACCTTGGTCACATGTTGATCAAAGACCAAATTACCATCTACATATGTTCCCAGAACCCTGACAACCAAGTCAACTCTTACATTTTTCTTATTGATGCAGTAATTAGCCCTGGTGGCCTTGTTCCCAAAAGGCACTATAATGCATTTCATGGGGGAATCTATGATAGCTCCCAGTTTGCACTGGTGAGTGGTCTCTTAGTGGAGGTGGCTTCACCATTCCAGACTTCCTGGGTCCTGTCTGTGAGCCAGATTTCAATCCGGTGAGCTACTAGGTGCTAATGCCTAGTTTGGTGAGTTTGTCAACTATACCAAAGTGGGGTATTGTATTGAATGCATTAGCCAAGTCCAGGTAGGCAGTATGCACTGTTTTCCTATTCATCCATTGCCTTGGTGACTTTCTCAAAGAGGTCCACCAGGTTTATTAGGCATAACCTTCCCTTGACAAAACCAAACTGGGTTACGTCCAGTGTCTGGAGGTTGCCTATGTCTTTGTTGCTCATTATCATGATAATTCATTCCATGGCTTTGTATATTAGACTAGTCAGACTGATGGTTCTGTAGTTTCTGGGGTCATTTGATGGTCTATCCTTGTGAAGTGGGATAATCTCTGCAGTCCTCTATTGTCATGGGACAAAGCCTGCTTTGAGATTGTAGTTGAAAAGTGACTCAAGTGGTCCTGATAGGTCATGTTTCAAGCTATTTAGGAGGTATCACAGGATATTGTTGGGGCCCAGTGAGGTTGTCTTTTTGGCCTTATCACACATCACCAGGACCCAGCCACTTGGGGATGCACAAGCCAGTGCATTTCTTTGTGCCGGTACCAAGCCCAGATAAATGGGGAGGGTTGCGTCAGAAAGGGCATCCGATGTAAAACTTTGCCAAATCTTTTCATGCAGTCACCAGTTATTATTTCCATACCAGACTGGTCGAGGCCCGGGTTAACAACGACTGCCACCAGTACTGTTAGCCAACAGGGTGCTGGCGGAAATTGGGCTACTGTTGGCCGAAGAAAGAGAAGAGGTGGAAGGCATGGCCAAAGGCAGGCAGAGAGGAGAAAGGCTAGGACTCTTGTAGTGAGGGTCGGAACTTTGAATGTTGGCAGTATGACTGGTATAGAGAGAAAGCTAGCTGATATGATGGACAGAAGGAAGGTTGGTATATTGTGTGTGCAAGAGACCAGATGGAAGGGGAGTAAGGCTAGGTGTATTGGTGGTGGGTTCAAATTGTTTTATCATGGTGTGGATGGGAGGAGAAATGGCGTAGGAGTTATTCTGAAGGAACAGTATGCGAAGAGTTTTTTGGAGGTGAAAAGGGTGTCAGAGTGATGTTTATGAAGCTGAAAATTGATGGTGTAATGATTAATGTTGTTAATGCATATGCTCCACAAGTGTGTGCAATGGATGAGAAAGAAACAATTTTGAGTGAATTGGATAAAGTGGTGATGACTGTACCCAAGGGTGAGAGAGTGGTGATTGGAGCAGATTTCAATGGGCATGTTGTTGAAGGGAACAGTGGGGATGAGGAAGTGATGGGTAGGTATGGTGTTAAACAAAGGAATGCAGAACGTCAGATGGTAGTGGATTTTGCGAAAAGGATGGACATGGCTGTGGTGAATACGTATTTTAACAAGAGGGAGGAGCATATGGCTGTGGTGAATATGTATTTTAACAAGAGGGAGGAGCATAGGGTGACATACAAGAGTGGAGGAAGATGCACACAGGTGGATTATATCTTATGTAAGAGGGCCAGTTTGAAGGAGATTGGAGACTGTAAAGTGGTGATAGGAGAAAGTGTAGTTAGGCAGCATAGGATGGTGGTTTGTAGGATAACGTTGTGATCAAGAAGAGGAGGAGGAGTGTGAGGGCAGCACCAAGGATCAAATGGTGGAAATTGAAAAAGGGTAAGTGTGAGGTGGAGTTCAGGGATGAGTTAAGACAGGCACTGGGTGGCAGTGAAGAGTTACCGAATAGCTGGGTAACTACAGCAGAGCTAGTAAGGGAGATGGATAGAAAGGTGCTTGGTATCACATCGGGACAGAGGAAGGATGACAAGGAGACATGGCATGGTGGTGGAATGAGGAAGTACAGAAGAGTATACAGGCAAAGAGGTTGGCAAAGAAGAAGTGGGATTATCAGAGAGATGAAGAAAGTAGACAGGAGCATAAGGAGATGAGGTGCATGGCAAAGAGAGAGGTGGCGAAGGCTAAGGATAAGGCATATGAAGAGTTGTATGAAAGGTTGGACACTAAGGAGGGAGAAAAGGACCTGTACCGATTGGCTAGACAGAGGGACCAAGCTAGGAAAGATGTGCAGCAGGTAAAGGTGATAAAGGATAATGAGGGAAATGTACTCACAAGCGAGGAGAGTGTGTTGAGCAGATGGAAAGAGTACTTTGAGGGGTTGATGAATGAAAAGAATGAGAGGGAGAGAAGGTTGGATGATGTAGGGATAGTGAATCATGAAGTACAATGGATTAGCAAGGAGGAAGTAAGGATAACTATGAAGAGAATGAAGAATGGAAAGGCTGTTGGCCCAGATGACATACCTGTGGAAGCATGGAGGTGTTTAGGTGAAATGGCAGTGGAGTATTTAACCAGATTGTTTAATGAAATCTTAGAAAGTGAGAGGATGCCTGAGGAATGGAGAAAACTTGTTTTGGTACCGATTTTTAAGAATAAGGGTGATGTGCAGAGCTGTAGTAACTACAGAGGGATTACATTGATCAGTCACAGCATGAAGTTATGGGAAAGAGTAGTGGAAGCTAGGTTAAGAAGGGACGTGATGATTAGTGAACAACAGTATGGTTTCATGCCAGCAAAGAGCACTACAGATGCGATGTTTGCTCTGAGAGTGTTGATGGAGAAGTACAGAGAATGTCAGAAGGAGTTGCATTGTGTTTTTGTAGACTTGGAAAAAGCATATGACAGGGTGCTTAGAGAGGAGTTGTGGTATTGTATGAGGAAGTCAGGAGTGTCAGAGAAGTATGTAAGAGTGGTACAGGATATGCACGAGGGTAGTGTGATAGCGGAGAGGTCTGCTGTGGGACTGACGGATGGGTTTAAGGTGGAGGTGGGGGTTACACCAAGGATCAGCTTTGAGCCCTTTCTTATTTGCAATGGTGATGGACAGGTTGACAGATGAGATCAGACAGGAGTCCCCATGGACTATGATGTTTGCAGATGACATTGTGATCTGTAGTGAGAGTAGGGAACAGGTGGAGGAGACCCTGGAGAGATGGAGATATGCTCTAGAGAGAAGAGGAATGAAGGTCAGCAGGACTAAGACAGAATATATGTGTGTGAATGAGAGAGAGGATAGAAGAATGGTGCGGATGCAAGGAGTAGAGGTGGCGAAGGTGGATGAGTTTAAATACTTGGGGTCAGTAGTTCAGAGTAATGGTGAGTGTGGAAGGGAGGTGAAGTAGAGAGTACAGGCAGGATGGAGTGGATGGAGAAGAGTGTCAGGAGTGATTTGTGAAAGACAAGTACCTGTAAGAGTGAAAGGGAAGGTCTACAAGACAGTAGTGAGACCAGCTATGTTATATGCATTGGAGACAGTGGTATTGACAAAAAGGCAGGAGTTTGAGCTGGATGTGGCAGAGTTAAAGATGTTAAGATTTGCACTGGGTGTGACGAGGGTGGACAGGATTAGGAATAAGTATATTAGAGAGTCAGCCCAGGTTGGAAGGTTTGGAGACAAAGCCAGAGAGGCAAGATTACGTTGGTTTGGACATGTGCTGAGGAGGGATGCAGAGTATATTGGGAAAAAGATGCTAAGGATGAAGCTACCAGGTAACAGGAAAAGAGGAAGGCCTAAGATAAGGTTTATGGATGTGGTGAGAGAGGACATGCAGGTGGTTTGTGTGACAGAGCAAGATGCAGAGGACAGGAAGAAATGGAAACAGGTGATCCGCTGTGGCGATCCCTAACGGGAACAGCCAAAAGAAGATGATGATGATGACACATCACCAGGACATGCTCCCTGCTAATAGTGGTGGAGGTTATGCTAGTAGGTATTTCATAGGGGAGACAAGGGGGATGGGGGGTGAAGTTCAAGCTGAATTTGTAAGCCAGCAGATTCACTATGTCAATATGCTCATTGAAGGTGGCATCATTGACCACCAGTTTGGCACACTGCTATGTTCTTCCTTTGTGGTTAAGGACATAGCTGTAGAAGGTTTTGTGGTTGTCTTTAGCCTGTGAGGCTATCTTGACCTCATAATTGGCCTTGTTGGACTTAATTAGTCCTCTGTTTCCTGTTTAGTTTAATTAGAGAGCTCTTATTATTATGGGAGTTGCTTTTCCTGATTTTAGGCATGACTTTTTTCCTTTTATATTATACCCTATTAAGGACAGGATTCCACCAGTGTGGTTTGTTTTTAGAGTTAGTTTTGAGCTTATTTCTAGCAAGTACGTCAACCTCTATGCAGCCATTTACATGCTTAATTCCGCATAGGTTGCTGTGAACTCTGGGTTTGGAAGGACAATGAATTTTGCCAAACTATCACTTAATAGGAAGTAGATTTCTTTGGAATAGTTCCTAATTGTGAGAAAACACACTAGTAAAATAACACAAACCAGAAAACTTGGAAGTCCCAACAAGACCGACAGGTCACAAACACTATAGATTAAAACTGTTTAATTAAGCGCTTCTCGTTGTCGCTTATATGGCAACTTCCTCAGATTAATCTGGGTAATCTGAGGAAGTTGCCGTATAAGCGGCAACGAAAAGCGCTTAATTAAACACTTTTAATCTATAGTTCCTAATTGTTACAGAGTTTGCTGGGATTACTGAGTTGCTTTTTATTTTGAGGGAGACAGCTTTCTGGTCTGATTTTTATCACTGAGGACATGACATGAGGGGGGGGGGTAGTGGGGGGTGCAGTGCTGTCCCAAATTGGTGAGTAACAGATCCAGTATGTTTGAACCTCTGGTGGGTATGCACACTGTTTGGTCAAGGGTATTTGTGTTAATAAAGTCCAGGAATCATTGTGCCTGCAAGTTTGAGACCGTGTATGTTGCCCAATCTATAGAGGGGTAATTAAAGTCTTCCCATGAAAAGGGTATTTGGTTTAATAATGATTGTCTCCAATAGGTCTAGGGATGAGCTATGGGATCCTTGGCACATAGAGGGTGACCTATAGTTTGTTAGGATATGGTATGAGACTTTGTCTATGGTGATTTGCTTGTGAATAAACTCCAATACGTTGTCCGGTTTAACCAACCTGAAGTTATATTTGCTACTAACGTAGATCAAGACCCCTCCGCCTTTTGTCGCTCTGCAGTTGAGTTTCTAAATGTGTGCACTGACAAAGTACTTCCTGCAGATTTAAACCACGTCTCACTAATGGCACAGATGTCTCTATTCTTATGTCTCTATTCTTCAGAGTGAGGAGAGCATGTAGGGTGTGGAGTTTCTTGTTTAGACTCCTAACATTGAGCAGTAACACCTTTGAGTTTCTTTGAGTTTTATTTACTATGTCAGTAGGTAGCTAAGGAAGGGTTTATAATTATCCTTGGTTTCAGATGCTAACCTAAGTTCATGAGTTACTTTAATGGCTCTAATAATATTCTTCAAGTTTTTAATCATATTTCTGATATTATCCTTGAAATGAGGATTTTTAAATCAGTTGCATAATTTCAGGAGTTTAATAATCTTTATTTATTTTGGAGGACTATCACAGTGGTTTGTTTTTTTAACTTGCCATTATATTCTGTTCTAGCTGAGACTAGCAGCTCTTTATTTTTATCTAAGTAGGCATCAAACTCGTTTGTATTTTCACAGTTGTGGGACTTGTAAAATCAGGTATCAAAGAGTGAAAAGCAGCTCTTTTTTCCACAGATTTGTTACATGATTATTATGACATTCAAAGGTAAAGTAATAGCAAAAACATACACACAAATCTGTTTCAGTAGCTACTCTACAAAGTGCAACCTACCCCAAGAGCATAAATGGAATTTGAACTGATGTCCTCCACGCACAGACTGGACTGTACACAGGCTACTTATTGAGCTGAGTCTTTGGCAAAATACTCCCAGGCCCCTGTATCACTGCTTTCACTATGAACCAGTTTCTTCCAGTGCCCCTTTATCTAAAGTAACATACCTTTCACACATTTTATTATTTACACACACACACACACACACACACACACACACACACACACACACACACACACACACACACACACACACACACACACACACTGGCAGAATTCTCCAATTCCCCACAACCCTTTTCTTCGAACAGTAGTGCTGCCATCACTATAGATTAGGGTGAAAGATAGCCCAGTTATTTTGTGCTCTTAAATTTAAGCTATACATGAAACCATATCCATTAATACCTCTTTACTAGTAGGAAGCCTTAAATAGTGTAATGGGAGATGTGTGCCACACAGTTTACTAAAATTATGATTATCCTCTTCTCATCTAAATAACATAAACGTGCATAATATAATAAAGAAATACCAATCACAACAGCTTAAATATTAACAAATTAACTTTACTTAAATAATACAGAAATTAGTGCACAACTAAAATGTACCTATTTGGCACACACAGAGAAATGAAATAAAAGTCCCTCCCTGGACTACATGAAAAGAGACATGGAAGAGCTCTCTGATTACATAGTCCAGGTCGGTATGACCCTGACCCTGAGTAGCATTCTGCCCTCACCAAGAATGATGCCACAGTATAAAGAAAAAATGATCAATTTCAACAATTGGCTAAGTTTCTGGTGTCATTCAAAGGGGATCCAGTATCTGTCAGCCTGGGATGACATGCTCGACAAGTCACGTTGCTTCGCAAGAGATGGCTTGCACCTGTCAACCTTAGGCTTTCGAATACTGGCCAAGCTTTTGCTACCCCATAGTGCCTTTTTTAGGCAAGGCTCACAAGACAAAACCACCACCGTAAATAGCACAAGTAACCAAAAAACTAACGGTAATGCTACTCAATGCCAGAAGTCTAAACCTCAAAATGCATGCACTTGAGGCACTCCTCAGTATGGAGAACATCGATATCTGTGCAGTAACAGAAACCTGGTTTAAGGCTCCAGAGAGCACCCCAGCACTACCAGGCTATTACTCATACCATACTTTCTGGCCACAGAACCCGAACCGAAACACAAAAGGCGGGGGTGAATCCATATTCATCAAGGATACCCACACCTCCAGGTTAGTTGGGCAGCACAATGCCTCAGAGATCATCCATGTGCAACTAACAAAGGGCAAAACTGCAATTCAAATTGTAGCTTGCTACAGATCACCCACCATGACCCAGGACTCCCATTCCACATTTCTGGAGGCACTGGAAAATATGAAGGTCCTACCAAACACTCTAATATTGGGTGATTTCAATTACCCAAACATGAACTGGGAGAACTACTCAAGTACTAACTCCCTTGCCCAACGCTTCCTAGAATTTATAAACTGGAACGCCCTGGATCAATTGGTCATCACTCCCACCAGAGGTGACAACATATTGGACATGGTCATCACCAACATGGCCAACCGATGTTCCACACCAGAGGTCAACCTCTTGCTGGTTAGATTAGACCATAGACTAATCACTCTGGATATCCACATTCCGCCCCCACTCCCAATCAAGGAAACCACCGTGAAAAACTTTTCAAAAGCAAACTTCACATTACTAAAGACTGAGGTGGAAAGGTTCACAGCCCTCATGCTAAAGGACAACACTGTCCAAGCTGCTGAATCCCTTACAAAGGCACTCTATGAGCACCTGCAAGAATGCATGGATTGTGCTATCCAAAGCAAAATCAAGAGTCACTCCTCCAAGAAAAGGAAACCAGTTTGGTGGACACCTGCCATAAACAAGCTATACAATAGAAGGAGGAAACTAGTACAGAAAAGAGTAAAATCCCAAGAAAGAAAGACATCCTTGATCAGTATCAGCAATAAAATATGATCCCTCATAAAATCATCCAAGGCTTGCTTTGAAAGAAAAATTGCCAAGGACTCCAAAGATAACCACAAAGCATTCTTTAGCTATGTCAAGAACCTAAGTGGAAACTCTCAGATCTGCCCTAAGTTAGTGCAGAATGGCACAAAATACATTGAACCAACTGATATTGCCAGCATTCTGGCAGACAGGTTTAGTGCAAACTTCATAGGTTCATAGGTTGGTACTAGGCTATTGGCCGTAGGGCCTATACAAGCCCAGCCATAACAATTCCCCTGGCTATTTCTTCCAACAGTATTTACTTCCCTGGTCCCCTATCTAGCAGGACAACTGACGTGATCCCCGGGGTGAATTTACAGTTCCTGCCTACCCTTAAACCTCACTCCTCCTCCAGAACATTATTCTGTACTTATTGTTCCCACAATTACATTTTTCTATGCAACTTGCCCTACCCTTTTCTGAAGATCCTAGTTCCAGCTTTTTTTAACTCTGTTACAATATTCAATACTTCAAATACAGTTGGTTTAGACTTTGATTTCCATTTTCTAATTGCTTTTTGGAAGCCAACAGAATTAAACTTAACAAAGCCTTGTCATGGCTAGGCAAGTCGGATCCTGTATCCCAGCTTAAAAATAAATAAATAAATACACCCTCTCTTACCCCCTAAAGGGCCCATAACCATACCAGAAGAATGTAGAGCCACGGCAATCACTGTCACACAGGTTAAAACAGCCCTATCCAAAGCCAAAAACACAGCTTCTATGGGACCAGATGGTGACCCAGCATGTGTCTTACACAAACTCCAAAATGAACAAACCCCTCACCTAAACACACTGTTCAAACTCAGCCTCTCTACAGGCTACATACCCATAGAGTGATGCACAGCAACAGTTATCCTGTTCCACAAAGGAGGAGCCACAACGGACCTCGGGAACTATCGCTCAATAAGCCTAACTAGTCTGGTCTGCAAGGCTATGGAGTGCATCATCATGGAACTGGTTAACAGAGACATTGGGAACCTCCAAACATTGGACCCAACCCAGTTTGGCTTTGTTAAGGGCAGATCATGCCTCCTAAACCTGGTGGACTTCTTTGAGATAGTTACCAAGGCTTTAGATGAGGGAAAGGAGGTCTACACAGACTATCTAGACCTCGCAAAGGCTTTTAACACCATTCCCCATTCTGGTATTATATACAAGCTCACCAGCCTGAACATAAACCCCTATGTCACGAGATGGGTTGCCAATTGGCTCAAGGATAGAACCCACACGGTGAGAGTTACAAGCTCTAGGTCCGACTCTAAACCGGTTACAAGTGGTGTCCTCCAGGGCTCAGTCCTGGGACCCCTCCTGTTCGGTATATACTTCTCAGAGGTACAGTCAAGCACAAGAGGACTATGGCTGACCAAGTTTGCAGATGACTGCAAACTGGGGGCCATAATTAACTCTCCGGCTAATACAGACATCCTCCAGAAGAGTCTCACTGAGACGGATACCTGGTGTCAAAATCATGGCCTCAAGCTAAATGCCAAAAAGTGCATAGTCATCCCCTTTGGAAAAAATAAAGTACCCACAAACTACCACATACGTAGTGGTCCCCTAAATACAGAAAATGTAATAAGGGATCTGGGGACCCAAGTAGATAGTAATCTCTCCTTTGATAATCATATTGCCATGGTGGTTAGAAAATCCTTCTATGTGGCTCATCTAATCACAAAAGGGTTCGTATCTAGAACAAAAGAGGTTATTGTGCCCCTCTACTCATCACTCATCAGACCCATCATAGAGTACAACACCCCATTTGGGATGTACCTTACAAGACACCTGCAACAGCTGGAAAGACCACAGAAGTACCTCACCAAGAGGATTACTGGCCTCAAACAGATGCCGTATGCAGCCTGACTGAAGAAAGTCCAGCTGCATTTGGTTGCATACCACTTACTCAGAGGTGATATCTGCTTGACATATAAGGCCATGTCCAACCCGGAATTGATAGACATGCTCCACCTAAAAAAAAAACAAATCCTCGAGAGCCACACACTCTAGAGATCTAAAGCTCACCACAATGATAACTAGGATGTGTTGGAGGGATAGATTCCTGTCCCAGAGACTCCCCATGCTTTGGAACAGGATTCCAATCTACATTAGGCAGAGCCCCTCACTTCCACTCGTCAAGAGAAACCTTGACGAGTGGATGGGAAACAGAAAATTTACCCCGGGGATCACTGCAGTGGCTCTGCTGGACAGAGTCACAGGGAACTAATGGCTCTTCTGGACAGAGGCACAGGGAACTAATCTAAGGGGGCGGCGAAAGCCAACACATTCTGCCTAGGCTTACAGATGCACTCGGGCAGATAGCCTAGTACTTACCTATGAACCTAAGTCAATAAAAATACACTGGATGCATACAGAAAAAAAATAATCCCCAGATATACAAGTTCCCTGGCTATAGCTTGCCACAAAACTACCAGTCCAACCTATCATAAATTAATAGTCAGTGCTCATAGATAGTTCCAGACAAAGAAGACAGCATCAGACTCTAGCATGTTTTAGCATACACAGTTCTAGACAATGTCTCTTCTCCAGCACCCAGTGTCAATGGAATAATTTTTTCTGTTGCTGGCAAAAACGAGTAATAAAACCAGTTATTTTACTCACCATAACAACCATTGAAAATTGTCAATACATATCCATGTCTGCTTCCTTTCCTTTGAACCCGTCTTGGTGATTTAGTGATATGCAGCTATTAAGTTCATAAGCCATTATGTCAGTTACATCCCAAAAGAAGGATAGTCCTTGTTCTTTCATCTTTTTTGCTACTTTAAGAAGAGGATTTACCAAGTATAGAGATTCAGAACACTTCAAAAGATATTACATGTTCTATGATATTCAGACATTCCTCTAGCCATGAGAACAGCACTATGGTTGCAGATAAGCCAGTGAGAAGTGAAGGGAAAACAATGTGTTTTAACAGTTTTATTTAGTCTGACATTAGAACTGGTTTTGCATTTGCTTTTCTTTTAGCCTGGCATTACTCTTGGCTTCGCAACCACTTTGGAGAAAGCACAATGTATTTGCAAGATAAAGATGCACTCATCAAAGTTTATCAAGGTATGTAATCAGGGGAAAAGTGTACCTGGTTATTCAGATGTAGGTGCAGACCTTGTCTCGGGAAGTCCTACATCCAATAGCCATGATGCCTTTTCATAACCATGATGCAATCGTGAGCAAAGACGTTACAGTTTTTAAGCATCTTTAAAAGTAGTGGAAAGGCAAGAACAGTGTCAAAGCCTATACATTACAATAGTTCACATGGTAGATATACCCCACCCACCCTAGAACCAAGGGGATGATTAGAAGGACACTGAAGTCTTAGGTAACTATAGAAGATCTATGTCAGACCAAAGCATGGATAAATCTGTCTGAAGATTGAAGCCTGTGTCAATTTAATACAGTGGTAGTGTGAGCCTGCTATCTAGAGAGAAGATTAGGCTACAATAACCAAAGGTAGGGATGACGCCACAAAATGAGATGATGTTGGTGAATAGTGGAGAACCACAAAGGAAGCATGGAGCCTCAAACCTAGAGACTACTAAGGGAAGGTCCCCAAAGTTTCTACCACAAAATGAGATGAAGGTGGGGAATAGTGAAAAACCACAAAAGGAACCTGGGGGTTTAAAACAAATGACAACTAAGGACACTTCCCTAGAATACTGTAGTCCCTGCAACTGTCATCTCTGAAGAGGAAACAAGACCATCTATCTCTCAGGATGCAGAGAGAGAGAGAGAGAGAATTGGATCTCAGTCTGTTGGACCTCTGTGTAGGCTAACTAAGCTTTAAAAGACCCTAGTAAAAGGATGAGACATTAAGCCATGCCACAGAAAATATATCCATGGTAGTGAGAGAATATGTTTCCAAAGTAACCCCACCAGCTTACCCTATGGTGATATGGAGAATGGCCTCATCTCCAGGGTAGCTAAACAGAGAGTCTGTACATAGGTTACTGATACCTAAATAGCTCATAATCATGTGTTATGACCACTTAGGTATGGATAAAATGAAAATGAGGGTCTTAAATATATTATACTGGCCAGATTTTGTGTTGGAAAATGAAGACTTGTGTGTCTGTTGTCCTAAATTTCAACAATCAACTCCTAACCTGGTTTTTCAGAATCATTGATTCCTATGCCCATAAATGAAGCTTCCTTTGACAGGACAGCAATGGTTAATTTGAGACCATTAATCAGCTACAGCAGAAAACACCACAATAGTCAAGTTGTACTGGATTATACTGCTTGGTTAAGTAAAGCTATTCCCGTAGAAAGGCTAATTCCAGAGTAATCACTAGAGAACTAGTTTTGTTTTTTTTTTGTTTGTTTGTTTTTTCTGGATGGGGATACCTTAGGAAATTGTAACAGACAAGAGAATAACCTTCATGTCTATAATCATGAAGCACCTGTACCAGAGTCTTCAAGTTAAACAATCAAGGACCTCAGTATATCTCCTCAAAAAAAGATGGGTTGGTGGAGCAGTTTAACCAAACCTTAAATCTGGTGTTGAGAAAGATAATTGAGAAGGACAGGAAAGACTGGGACTTACTGTTGCCTTTTTTAATGTTTTCAGTCCAAGTGGTACCTCAAGTATGTAAAGAGTAGATACTGGCCCCTTTGAAATGTTTTATGGTACAAGCTTCTGAACATGTGGACATAATGAAAGACATGTGGGAAGAAAAGATATCTTTAAAAAATGCTGGAGTGAATTATATGGACCAAAAGGAAAAGCACATGGAAAGGGTTAAAGAAAGTCAAGACAGAATTTATAAAAGAAATACCCAGAATAGGGAGTTCCATGTGGGGAAATCAAGTTTTAGTCCTGGTTTCCAAAACCAAAAACAAATTCCTTGTCAAATGACAAAGAAACTCTGAGATAATTGAGTAAACTTTATTTGCTCAAAGATCATGTATAAATTCAGACAACTAGAAATGAGACATGCTGAGAAAATGTATCATACAGATATTTTAAATTCATGAAGGGAGACACGCATGGATGTGGTGAACACAGTATCTGAAGTTGGAGACTGTGAAAAAAAGAAGTGCACGCTTTCACTTTCCCGAGTGAAGGTAGACTAACCCCGCCAAATCGTCAAATACATTGGGTGAACTTCAAATATACAAAAATTACATTACGCTAGAAGACTTTACCCATCAATAAATTGGGAGACCTGTACTTGAAAATGTAGGCTATGCCCAAAAAGTTCACAATTTACTAAACAAGAATCCCCTGCATCAAATAGTCAAAGTGCATACTAGATGATAAAATGTTCTTGACATTTTTTCCTTACAAATATAGCATCTATATGTGCTATCCCACCAGGGTTGCCAGATTTCTGAAGAGTCAGGTAGGGACAAAAAAAAAGTTTTTCACACTAAGTGTGAATTAAGCAGAAGTGGCCACGCTTTGCGATTTTTGATTGGCTCGTATGCTGGTATACGAGCCAATCAAAAATTTTCACAGCAGAGCCTCTTCTGTTCAATATGGAACAGCCTGCTGTTCCGCACTGAACAGAAGTGACTTAGCTTTGTGATTTACGATTGGCCCATATGCTAGTATAAAAGCCAATCAAAATCACACAGCGGAGCCTCTTTTGTTCAATGCTTAAGAGCCTGCATTGAACAGAAGTGCCTCCGCTTTGCGATTTATGATTGGCTCGTATACCGGCATACTGGCCAATCAGAAAGGGGTGGCTGTTTTGCTGGGATTTCAACCAGCACTGCGGGACTTGAGATTGGGCTGCTGATCGCGGGACAGTCCCGCTCAAATAGGGACATCTGTAATCCCACTGATATACCCTTCCCCAGTCAAGCCTGACTACAAATTGGTAACCTTCTTTTTCAAAATCCCTAAACCAGCAGATGCAAATATAACAGTATTCACTCTTCAAACATGCAAACTTCCTAAATTTCTATGATAAGGTTTCCAAGTTCAGATATAACTTGTGTCTTTCGGCTTATCCCGGTTAGGGGTCGCCACAGCGGAACTCCGGTCCGCTAATATTTGGTAGTGGATTTTTACGTGCCGAGTTACCAGCCCTGACACACAACCTTCAATGAAGGCATGCCCATTCACGCATGCCTCCACACAGAAGACGCTCTAGCTGAGAATCGAACGGGACAACGTCTTGCTGTGAGGCGACAATGCTACCACAGCACCACTACCGCGGGCAAGTTCAGATATAACTAAACCTGAAAATGTTTACATGGCTAAATGTCTATGCACACAAATTCTATGCTCACCAAGAAAACTGTATTAATCTGCCAGTTCCTACCAAAACTTATTTAAAAAATAAGCAATTAAGCAAACCAGCCTTGTGATCCACTTGCATAAATAAGTAATAGAATAAAATGTAAAAGCTTATTAGAATATATAGCAAAACTAAAAACCCACCAATCAAGGTCAACATCAAAAGGTTATCCAAGGTATTAAAAATACCATCAGAAAAGCAAAGGCTTCCCATGAACTTAGGCTGGTATTGGAAGTTAAGTATAGTTACAAATCCTTCTTTACTTACGTCAGGAAGTTATGAAATAGCATCCAACATTGCTGTGAACTTATGCATGTTGGCACTACGTACTTTGATCAAGTGGCTACCACAAATGTATTAGCAATAAATGCAGGGCAAATTTCACCCCAGTGACATCTATACAAAACCCTCATATATCCAAGGATCACAAATCCCCATTATCATAAAAATCACTTTATTAAAATAACTCTCCAAAACAAAGACATACAATGTCTATGGAACCTGATAACATACCAGACAGCCTGCTGAGTAGCACTAAACATGCACGGGTGGACACACTCCTACAACTTTGTAACCCAAGCTTATCTACTGGCTTCTTCCCTTAGGTTTGGTGTACAGCAGTTGTAATTCTACTTTATAGGGTAGCACCATCATGGACTCCGAGAATTACAGACCCAACAGCATGATGAATCTCACCTCCAGGACCATGGACCAGGTCATAATAAACCTGATAAACTGCAATAAAAAATCTTATAAGGGTAGATTCTGCCTAACGAATTTGATGATTTTTTTAAGGGGGTAACACGAGCTGTGGCTAGTGGTCATCCTGTTCATACAGCAAACTGTGACCTTGCCAAAGCATTTAATACCATACCAACATGCCAACATTGTCAACAAGCTAAATGTGCTTCAAATGGATCCCTATGTAGTTAAATGGATAGCTAATTGGCTGTGGGATTGCACCTTCACTGTGAGGGTGGAAGGTGTGTCCTTGGAGAGCAGAAAGTAACCAGCTGGGTTCCACAGAAATCCACGCTGGGACCTCTGCTATTTGGCAAATATTTCTCTGATCTCCAAATTAACAATGGGCAACTCTGTTTAGCCAAGTTTGCAGATGATTTTAGTCTGAGTGTTAAACTCAAATCCCCTTCTGATATGAAGAAGCTACAAAGTGTACTTACACATGTTAATAACAGGTGCTCTGAAAACAGAATAAAACTAAATGCTAAACATTGCAATATTGTTGCATTAGGAGAACAAGACCTCAACCCAGCTTACACTATAGAAAGCACCCCACTCCAAAATGAAGATGTTGTGAGAGACCTTGTAATATGGGCAGATAACTCTCTGTCCTTTGATCATCATGTTGTAACAGTGGTCAGGAAGGGGTCTATGTTCGTTTACTGAAAATAAAAAAATGCAAACGGCTAAACTGTGAATGGTAAATAGCGAATGCAAACATTACTGAACAACACTTCTAGAAAAATAAATACATAGAATGGCCATGGTTAGCCAACAACCAGGAAGTAATGCAATGCATAAGGTAAGTGAAAGGAAGCCTTGTAGATTTGCCCTATTCCCCACTGTAGTGGGATCTCGGAGTTGGTATATATATATATATATATATATATATATATATATATATATATATATATATATATATATATATATATATATATATATATATATATATATATATATATATATATATATATATATATATATATATATATATATATATATATATATATAGTTAGAGAGGATGGGGAGGCTAAGTTGTGTTCATGATGTTGGCCAACTATGGCCATTCGATGTATTTATTTTCATAGAAGTCGTTGTTCTGTAATGTTCACATTCGCTGTTTACCTTTTGCAGTTTAGCCATTCGTGTTTTTTTTTTTTTTTTGGTAATCGAACGTAGATCCATCAGGAAGTCCTTCTATCTGACACAGCCAATTGCAAATTGTACTTCCTCTAGATCCAAAGTTTTTACCCCATTGGATTCTGCATTGATTAGACCCATCATCAAATATAACGTCCCTTTTGGGATGTATTTTACTAAATATATCAAGCAGTTGGAGGGACCACAAAGAATCCTGACAAAAACAGACCATGGACTTAAAGAACTTGAGCTACCAAGAGAGGCTAGAGGCCTTTTCCCATGTTCAGTGTCCTATAGACTTCTTAGGTGTAACCTGTGTCTTGCCTTCTGGGCCATTAGGAATCCAGCTGTCCAAGGCTTCTTATTTCTCCACAAATCAAAAGTCAAGTGAACACTGGAACTAGAGAGCTGAATCTGCTCCAGCAGAGAGATAGATTTGTCATGTAACAACTAAACCTTCTGTGAAACAAACTTATTCTCCAGGTCAAGCAATGTGACACACTATCTTCCTTTAAGAAGGAATTAGACAATTGTATGGGTATTTATAAATTCCCCTCCCATGTGACTGGTCTGTAGGTACTGTCAAGGTGTAAATGTCAACATAGCCCAGTTGCCATGTACATTCTATGATTCTATGATTCTATGATATGATTCAGGAGTTCCTTTTGAGAAAAAGATGCCTAAGACACTCTAAATTTGAAATAACTCTTGTTGATCCTGGAATCTTATGGTACAAGTACAGGGGGAAATGTGTTTTGTTTAATTAAATAAGTTTTTTTTTTAATTTTTTGAATATTATAATTCCAATGTGTGATCTCTTGCTGAGGACATTAATTGACTGTGCTCATCTGTTCATTGATGCCACTGCTAGTCATGACAGCATGCATTTTTTATACAGTGAGTAATGTGTATGCGTGTGTGTGTGTGTGTGTGTGTGTGTGTGTGTGTGTGTGTGTGTGTGTGTGTATGTATGTGTATTTATATATAGCAAGTAGGGGATTGCATGTGTGTGCATTGTTTGCATCTTCACTATGAACATTACTTCATTTGATCGCAATCAGGTTAAGCTTGTAAACAGCACCAGAGATGGCTTATTAATAACCAATGTGCTTTATCACAATACTATTTGGGCTCCATATTTGAACAGTTACTACTCAACAGGTATATGTTCAGTGCTGGTCAGTGCACAATCCCACACTTTTGAAAAAGGAACCAATACTTCCCCTATACAATAAACAACCAATTATGGACAAAAAAGGAACTTATAAAAGTTTGGAGCATTGGGCATGGTAACAGATATATATGACCACGAAAATAATAGAATAATCAGAAGGCATTATGGTATCATGAATTATATGTTTAGAATTGCTACAAGTAGGAGGAAAGTCATGATCCCACTGTATAAGCCATGTATAATGCCAATCATTGACTATTGCAGTTCAGAGTACAGTTATTTCCTAGTTAGGCAATTAGAAAGAATACAAAACCCATTTTTTTAAAACCAAAACTCATTTTTGTGGAATATGTCAGACCTGAGGAGCATCAGTTATGCTAAAAAACTTTAAACATTAAGACCTTTTGCTGTTAGATATAGGTTTATAAGGGGAGAACAATGTTTAAAATCATAACTAACATTCATTTACAAGCATCTCTGGCTATCACATTAACATCTTGCAATTTAAATACAAGGATTAACAAATATATGGTTAAGATTCCTAGAAGTGAACGTACTGCTTAAAGTAACAGATTCCCGATTAGATGGAGATGTCTATGAAATACTCTACTCTTGGAGATCAGTCACGTGACTAGTATCACAATATTTAAGAGTTTAATAGATAAATAGGCAGTTGATAACACATTTGATCAAAGATTTTGTAGTAGTAGCTTCATATGAGGCTGTGGGCTTGTCCACTCCATGATACAGTGAAACGCTGAGGTTTACACAGTCAGCAAAGTGGTTATAACTGGTGCTTAAGAAGCAATTAATGAATGAAACTGATTGACACCTGCTGTTATATGATCACAGTCACTGGCTTGGCAGGACTAATGTGTGTTTGAGTGAAATATGTTGAAATACATTACTGCAGTGCTTATTTTTAATTACAGTCATTCATCTAGGATGTACATAGTCAACGAAGTGGCTATAACTGGTGTAATAGAGGCAGTCACTGGATAAAAATAACTACGTAGTGCTGTCATTTGATTATAGGTAAGCAGCCATTGATCTGACTTGGCAGAAGAAATGTATGTTTGAGAGAAGAAAGTTGAAATACATTACAATGTTCATTATGTTTTTATCACAATCACATTTGATGTGTACCAAGACAGTAGACTGGCTATAATTGGTGGGCACAGATGTATTTTGTGGATGAAAGTGGCTGACATCTGGTGTTGTTTGAATATGGTTAGTCATTGTTTTGGCTTGGCATGGCTAGGGTGAGTTTGGGTAAAACAAACTGAAATATATTATTCTGACCATTATTACCTTTTTTAATTTCATCACAATCAGACATACATTTGAGTTGTACACAGTCAATAAAGTGACTCCAACTGATGGATAGCGAGGAAGTATGTGGATGAAAATGACTGACTTCTGCTGTCATTTGATCATATGTAAACAATCACTGATTTGACTTGGTAGAGTGAGTATGTTTAGTGCAACTAGCTGAAATATGTTATTTTGACCATTTTATGTGATCAGTGTAGGGTATCTGAATTGTACAGTCAATAAAGTGGCTATTACTGGTGGGTAATGAGGGGGAGAGTGTGGATGAAAATGAATGCCCTCTGAAATCATCAGATCATAGTTACACAGTCATTGATTTATCTTGGTAGGGTTAGTTTTTGTTTGACTGAAACAAGCTGAAATATATTGCTGTAGTTACTGTTTTTACTTGATCACAGTCAGACATCTGAGACATACCATCAATAAAGTCGCTATACCTACTTCATATAGCTGAAATAAAATGTATTTTTCAATCTAGCTTTGCCATTTCTTCTGAAGAGGAAGACTGTTTAGCATGTGCAGTAGTGTTATGGCCAGTTACTTATATAAAACTATAACCATGCTCAAAGCTTACCCTGCTATAATAAAGCTCTATCCTATTCCATTAGGCAAGGTGATTCATTTGTTTCTGGCAGCTTCTATGCTTTGACATTATCAGTATGAATCTTTGTTGGTCAAGTGTATTTCTAGCATGTTTACATACCCTCCTCTCCCCTCCACAATGTCTTAATAAGGCATCAGGCATAGCAGCTCTGTCCTGTTATCTGTGGCTGACAGTTGGCATTTCCTGGACATGATGAAGAGATTCAAACAACTTCTGGTATTCCATAACTTTCTTAATGCATACAGCTACATGGTTAAGAGCACTCCACTGGCAAAAAGGAAGAGCACTCAATTTGTTTATGCTGTGTTGTAGTCAAGGTGATCCACAATATTTACATAAAGATTTCTCCAACAACTAATTATTTGGGAAAATGTTCTCTTTGGGTATGATGCATGCTTTATGGCACTTTACTTACATCATCAAGACACAGTTGCAGGATGCAAAATTGTGGCTGGTAACTAACAGTGAAAACTACAAAAGGAGTATGGTCTCCCTTATATCACAAAGTCTGAGACAAATTCCTTTCTGAAACAATGCAAGATCTGGACAATAAATAAAAAATGAGCGACTTAGAAGATGCTGAAGTAATTCTCGGCAAAAGATGACACCTGGGTGATATTATAGGAAGACAAAATATAACTGATGGATTTAACTATATGGAGGCTGTCATTTATGATTGTATTGTGCTAATTTAGCTTACAAATATACAGTTTAATGGTTATATATCGAGAGAGTTGGGTACTCTTTATATATAACTGATCCTTCATATAAAAACAGAATACTAACTGGCAAAGGATGGTAGCTATATACTTAATAAGTAAATGACATAATAAGCTGTATTGCCAATGGCCAGTTGTTCTATGACATTACAGAGTACAAAATACAGTCTGTTCAGTGGAGAGTTGCTGCAGATGGAATCCCATTTTCCCTGAGGTGCAATGATCTTGGCTTTAATTACTAAATTGAGTGCAGGGGTGAAGTCCCTCTCATGAGGTAGCAGGATGACTTTATTCTCTGTAGAAAGGAGACTTTAAAATTTCACTGCAAATGTTAGGTACTTTCATTCACAAAGAATTAAAAAAGTTTCTTGGTGGGATGATATAGATCCATGCAAGCAGTTTATCTAAAGGGAATAGAGGAACTGTGACGCCTGTGCACTGACCCAGCAATCAAGGAGCCTCAATCCTCACCACTAACACCAGTAAGGGGCGTCCACATAGGGGAGGATAACAAATACACACACACACAGTAAAGTACAATTTTCCTTAAGAGCACACAGAGATCACAGTCAGTCTGGGGCTGGTTTCTCCCTTTCTCTCCAGATCCCCAATAAGACTCCCCACTGGCACAGCTATAGGCTCCATATCTCAGCCTAGTGGGAAAGCTAAAACCTCCAGCACCATCTCTGTCCAACCAGTGCTTTGTGTCCCTGCCCAAGTAGCTGACACACACACCGATTTTGAAGTAAGAGTTATATACAACCACACATACACTCCTGGGGAAGGCTGGCACAGGTTCTCCAGCTGTGCCCCTTTTACCCAGACTATACGGTAGAAATCCCTGCCACCAACCACTAATATTTATCAGCTACTAAAAGGCCCTTATGAAAGGGTGTCCAATTATACTGTGCAATATTATTATCCAACTGGTACATGCAACTGAACACTCAAGGCTTATTTGGAGTGGCTTTGTACAGTACCACTATATACATGCAATATACTCTAGAGCTTAAATTAACTCTACACAAAACAGCCACAGTTGAAAGGTTTGAAAATATTTAATAAATAATAAAAACACAAAACAATACTTCGTACTACACAGTGCTAGTCAAGAGTTCAGAGATCACAGAGAAATGCTTAAAATAATACAGTAGAAAAGTTCTGACATCAATACAGAAAAAAACAAAACTAATCTTCATATTTCCTAGCTATATCTAAGAGAAAACACAGTTCTAAAATAAACTTACATATAGAGCATAGGCAGTGCTGGTGAATTGTTCTCAAGACAAATGCTTCATGCTGTGAGTCTCTCTGTCCTTAAATTGATAACACAGTGCTGCTTCACATTACATCATTCTTAACAATTGTCTGGTTTTCCCAGGCTGACAGAAACTCAGAAGTTAATAGCCCTTTTGATATTGCAGCTGGTCAGGAAGCCAGAGCAATAAAATAAATTATACATGTAAATTCTAGCCATTAGCTCTGGCTTCAAAACAATAGGCAGAATGCCTTTATCTAGACATCTCGGCTCCGAGTTCTGACATCGAACAATTACACAATGCTTGACTTATCAGCCTTCCTACAGCAGAGTACACTGTTGTTACATTTTTGAAGTTCAACATTTAACAGTATTTTCTTCTATTTAAGAGAACAAGCCTGTGGCTTATATTAATATTTACAAATGACAGAATTATCTACAAAATTCTATCTGGCTAGGCTAGCAGCCTTCACCTATCTTCACATATCTTTCCCCCTGGAAAACTCAAGCTAGTTTTTCAAGTGACCTTTGAGAAACGTTACTTGAGAAGGTTGGGTCTATCTGAGTATACCTGACCGCATTCCTTGTCTTGAAAGCCCATCTGCTTTAGCATTGCTAACCCCACTGTGGTGCTGCACTAACATGTCATATGCTTGCAACCCTAGGTTCCAACTTAGCAACTTGGCATTTTGCTGGCTGGCTCCGATTAACCATGTTAGGGAAATGTGATCTGTCACTACGGTGAATTTTCTTCCATACAGATAAGACTGAAGTTTCTGCAGTGCCCACAGAAAGGCTAGACATTCCTTTTCTACAGCTGCATAGCATTCATACCTGGGTTGGAGCCTATGACTGAGATAAATGACTGGGTGCTCTTCTCCCTCCAAAGAAATCTGGCTAAGTACAACCCTCACCCCATGGTTTGAAGCATCCACCTGCACAACAAATTATTTACTGTAATCTGGACTGGCTAACACAGGGGGTCCTCACAAAGCTTCTTTAATCTTCCAGAATGCCTGCTCACATGCTGGGGTCCACACTACCTTATCTGGCCTGTATTTCCTTGTCAGTTCTGTGAGGGGAGCAGCTATGGTACTATAACTGGGGACAAATTTTCTGTAGTACCCTGCTGTCCCTAAGAATGCCCTCACCTGCTTTTTGGTAACAGGTGCAGGCCATGCCTGAATGGCTTCTACTTTGGCAGGTTCTGGCCTGATCTTACCACTCCCCACTCTATGTCCCAGGTAGGAGACCCCTAGCATACCCACCTGACATTTGCTGGGCTTAATGGTCAACCCTGCCCTCTGTAGTCTGCCCAGCACCTCCCTGACATGGTGAAGGTACTCTTGCTAGGAATGGCTGTAGATGGAATTATCATCTAGGTAAGCAAGGGCAAACCCTCCTGCACCTGCTAGGATATGATCTACCAGCCTCTGTAAAGTCGCTGGGGCATTTTTCGTCCAAAAGGGCATTTTTGTGAGCTCATACAAGCCAAAAGGAGTCACAAAGGCTGACGTCTCTCTAGCACTTTGAGGTAAGGGCACCTGCCATTAACCCTTGGTAAGATCAATGGTTGTAAGATACATAGCTCCACCCAGTTGCTTTGGGACCTCATCTGTCCTAGGC
This sequence comes from Protopterus annectens, assembly GCF_019279795.1. Lineage (NCBI taxonomy): Eukaryota > Metazoa > Chordata > Ceratodontiformes > Protopteridae > Protopterus > Protopterus annectens. The sequence goes on from NC_056725.1 coordinate 707,296,540, forward strand.
ATGGGGTAAGATTCTGACTCTGTGTGACTATTCCATTTCCTGTAGTCCACACATAACCTGGTGCTGCCATCCTTCTTTGGTGCCAGCACCACTGGGAAAGCCCAGGGACTGTTGTACTCTTGAATTCCCCCTAGTTCCAACATCTCCTGTATCTCCTCCCACAGAGTCTGTTTGACTCTCTCAGGCACCCTATAAGGGGCCTGCCTAATTGGCCTTTGGGGTCTTGTATCCACCTGGTGCTGCACCAGGTGGGTGCACCCTGGTTTCCCAGTGAACATGTCCCCAAATCCCTGTAACACTGCTTGGATTTCTCAAACACGGGTAGGAGATAACTGCTGGGACATTACTACCCCTTCCACTGAGGTGTGTGTCTCAGCCTCACTGAGGAGATCAGTCACCAGAGTCAGACTCCTCCTGCAACCCACTGCAAATACTCAGCCCAAGGGCCTCCCTACCATGGTAAGGTTTCATCATGTTAACATGGTACAATTTGTGCTCCTGCCTCCTGCCTAGCAGTTCTACCAGGTAATTAACATCACTTACCTTTCTTACCACCTTGTAGGGTCCCTCCCAAGCTGCTTGTAGCTTGTTGTGTCTGACAGGAAGGAGAACCATTACGTGCTGCCCTACAGCATACCCTCTAGCTCACGCATTCCTGTCATACCATACCTTTTTGTGTTGTTGGGCTTCTGCCAGGTTCTCCTTGGCCAAGCCCATGATTTCCCTGAGCCTTTTCCTGAGGTTTAGGACATATGCCATAACAGACTCCTTGTGAGATTCACACTCACCTTCCCACACGTCTTGAATTAAATCTAGAGGTCTCTTCACCCTATGCCCATACAACCACTCAAAGGGTGAAAAACCTGTAGATCCCTGGGGAACACCTCTGTAAGCAAACAACAGATGGGGCAAATATTTGTCCCACTCCCTTTTAAACTGGTCTGCAAATGCCAGTAGCATGGACTTGATTGTAGAGTTTAACCTCTAAACAAGACCATTAGTCTGGGGATAGTAGGGGGTGGTCTTCAGGTACTTCACCCCACAGTACTTCCACAGACAAGCTAGCAGGTCTGACATGAAATTGGCACCTCTGTCAGTCAGTATTTCTTTTGGGAAACCTTCCATGCTGAAAATATCTAACAAAGCATTTGCTACCTTTTCTGCCTCAATGGAGGACAAAGCCACTGCCTCAGGGTATCTTGTAGCATAATCTACTGCCACTAGGATATACTTTTTCCCTATGGAACTTGGGGTACACAGAGGCCCCACAATATCCACAGCTACCCTCTGAAATGGCTCCTCAGTTACAGGCAAAGGCATCAAAGGAGCTCTCACCTTGTCTCCTGCCTTTCCGACCTTTTGGCACTGCTCACAGGTCCTGCAGTATCCTGTTACATCTCTGGAAATTCCAGGCCAATAGAAGTTCTACATAATATGTCTCTTTGTACATTTTATGCCCATGTGACCTCCAAAGGGAATATCATGGGCTATGGCTAGAAGCAACAGACGGTAGGCTCTAAGCACTACCAATTACTGTATCCTCTCACCTTCTAGCCCTCCATCAGGGGTCCACTGTCTATACAGTAACCCTTTGTTCTAGTGTACAGATTCCCCCATCCCTTGAGAATCAGGTCCCTCACTAGCTACCTGCCTCAGGCTTTGCAATGTAGGGTCTGAGAGCTGAGCCTGTCTCAACTCTCTCTTGGTAACCCTTCCTAGCTCCCCTTCCACAAGAAGTCTGGCATCCTCTGACAGTGGTGCCAAACTGTCAGCCTGGGTGCTACTACTTACTTCTGCCTTACATTCACTCTGTACAAGGGAACATCAGTACCCACAAGAAGCTGTTCCTCGCTTTCAGTCTCACAGCTAGAGTGTAGCTCCCTCCCTCACCAGTCCTGGCTGCAAGTATGTGGTTTGTCTGGGTCTCCCCCATGCTACCAGACCCACATGCTTATCACGAAGCCTGACTGTGTGTAACTGCATTAACACATAGTACTGCCTCATCAAAATCCTTCCCTGTCAGGACATCTGCAGTATGGTAGTTTGGTACCCCTGTTGTCTCAAGACAATATACTATTGGCATTTTGTCTTCCCCACTTACTAGCTCTCTCACCTTTTGTTCCCCACCTTGCCTCCGTGGACATCTGTATGCCACATGGCCCCACTGGTTGCATTCAAAACATTTAACCCTAGGTCCTGGACATGTACCTGGACTAGTGCCTTCCCCTGCTACTGGCAGATTCTGTTGGGGCAGTCTGGGCTGCCCACCATGGGTTCCTTTAGACCCATGGGGGATGCCCTGCTTGCTAGGTATAGGTCTTCCTTCTTTCCCAACTCATCTGAAGTAGCACATCAGCTAACCAGATCCTCATGTCCTCAGGCAAAGTGCTAAAGGCTTGTTCCCTCACCAAAAGGTCTGCCAGCCCTTCAAAAGTGGTGACCTGACATCCACTCACCCACCTATGAAAATAAGTGCTCAGTTCAGCAACGTATTCACACACACTTTCACCTGCCTTGTGTCTATACTCACAAAACTTTTTCTTGTAAGTTTCAGATGTTAGCTTAAAACATTCTAACAGACATTTCTTTATAGCAGTATAATCAAAATATTTATGATCAGCAAGTTTAGACAACACAGTTACAGCTTTACCCTGGAATAAGGGGGTCAGGAACCATACCCAGAGCCTTTGGTCAACATCATACTGTTTACACATCCTCTCAAACATATGAATGAAACTATCAAAATTATCCCCCCTCTGCAAACTGCGGAAGAAATTTACTGACCTTTTGTGCTTCTGAGGTCCAGGTACTCCCTTCCCCATTACCTCCATGACTCTGGCAAAGAGTCAGCATCTCCTTTTCATGCTGCCTCTGCTGCTCCTTTTCCACAGCTTCCATTTCCAAATGCCTGGCCTCCAACTCAATCTCTTTAGCTCCAGATGGAGTTTTAAGTACTCTGCGCAAAGGTTGAGCTGTCCATTCCCTGAGTATTGTACATCTCCACGTTTCATCTGATCATCCTCCTGGTTGCTGTTTTCTGATGCAGCTGTGACCAAAGCTGCAATCATGTCTACCTTAGTCAGGTTTCCATGCACCAGTCCCCTAGCCTGGCACATCTCGACCAGCAGGCTCCTTGTCAGCTTTCCATACTCCTCTGCTGACATGCTTGCCTGCTCTCCCTGACTAACTAAGCTAGCAAAAGAAATAAAACAATTGTGATGTGAACTCTGAGTATTCACTGTGTGGCTGATTTAGAGTACAAAAACACCTTCAATAATCACTGTACACAAGCTATAGGAACTCACACTACCCACACCACTACAAGCCAATTAGTATTTAACAACCAAGTAATATGTGGTGTGGATATTCCACCACTGCCAAACAATTAATATGTGACACCCATGCACTGGTGCAGCAATCAGGGAGCCTCAATTCACACCACTAACACCAGTAAGGGGTGTCCACATAGGGGAGGATAACAAATGCACACACAGTAAAGTACACTTTCCCTAAAGAGAACACAGAGATCACAGTCAGTCTGGGTCTGGTTTCTCCCTTTCTCTCCAGATCCCCAATAAGACTCACCACTAGCACAGCTATAGGCTCCAGATCTCAGCCTAGTGGGCAAGCTAAAACCTCCAACACCCTCTCTGTCCAACCAGTGCTTCATGTCTCTGCCCAAGTAGCTGACACACACACACACACACACACACACACACACACACACACACACACACACACACACACAAACATACACACTTTGAGATAAGAGTTATATAAAACCATTTGAGATAAGAGTTATATACAACCACACAGGAATTCCTGGGGAAGGCTGGCACAGGTTCTCCAGCTGTGCGCCCTTTACCCAGACTATACAGTAGAAGTCACTGCCACCACCAACTAATATTTATCAGCTACTAAAAGGCCCTTATGAAAGGGTGTCCAATTATACTGTGCAATATTATTATCCAAATGGTTAAGTGCAACTGCACACTCAAGGCTTATTTGGAGTGGCTTTGTACAGTATCACTATATACATGCAAATTACTCCAGAGCTTAAATTATCTCTACACAAAACAGCTACAGTTGAAAGGTTTGAAAATATTTAATAATAAAAACACAAGACAATACTTTTTACTACACAGTGCTAGTCAAGAGTTCAGAGATCACAGAGAAATGATTAAAATAATACAGTAGAAAAGTTCTGACATCAATACAGAAAAAAACTAATTTAATCTTCCTATTTCCTAGCTATATCTAAGAGAAAACACAGTTCTAAAATAAACTAACATATAGAGCATAGGCAGTGCTGGTGACTTGGATGTTCTCAAGACAAATGCTTCATGCTCTGAGTTTCTCTGTCCTTAAATTGATAACACAGTGCTGCTTCACATTACATCATTCTTAATTGTCTGGTTTTCTCAGGCTAACAGATACTCAGAGGTTAATAGCCCTTTTGATCTTGCAGCTGGTCATGAAGCCAGAGCAATAAAAGAAACTATACATGTAAATTCTAGTCATTAAATCTGGCCTCAAAACAATAGTCAGAATGCTTTTATCTAGACATGTCGGCTCCGAGTTCTGACATCAAACAATTACACAATGCTTGACTTATCAGCTTTCCTACAGCAGAGTGCATTGTTGTTACAAAGAACAGCATTTTATTCTATTTAAGAGAACAAGCCTGTGGCTTATTTAATATTTACAAATAACAGAATCATCTACAACATTCTATCTGGCTAGGCTGACAGCCGTCACCTATTTTTACAGGAACACTAATTTGGTGTGTAATTTGTCAGTCTGTAAGCTTTTTATGTTTATGAGATGTCTTCCATTTTCATTTCTTTGGTGAATTGCTGCATACATTGTTGTAGTATCACCAATGCTTAGGCTACTCGGAGAAAGCAGAAGGGTAAATTTGTGTTTTTTATTACTTTTCCTTTTTCTCTAAGTCTATACAACATCAGAGGCAGCATTTTAGCAACTTCCATATTTGGGGCATATAAAAGCATGGCCTTGTGCAAAAACTTTTTGTGATGTTTTTACCTTCGGCAACGTACATTTGCATTCTAAAGTGTTTAAATGTTTTAACAGCGCTTTTTCGATTCCTACCTGTGTGAGAGTTACTATTTCATTACAGGTCTTGTAAATAAGTTTTGTTTCTGCATAACATAAAAACAATTACTCATTTTATACAGAAATAATTTGTTTACATGTAAATGTATCGTCTAAAAGAAAAGTAAGCATTCTGCATAACAGGAAACACCAATACACTAACTAGTAATGATTTAAAAAAGGAATTTGACATAAAGATGATACACGTTTGTTAACCATGCGAACAGACTGGTTGAACATGATTGGGACTATAGGCAAATAATCTGCAGAAGTAGCAAAGCTTTTACATAAAAACTGACTGAGAAAAACCATATGTTTCTGAATATACAACTAAGAGTTAAAAGTGGAGGCTTGTTGAATCAGTTACATTAACAGTCAAACAGGAGTACTTTTAGTGACATTTCTAACACATTTAAATTGGGAATGCCCAGAATGCTTGAAGGGCAGGAGTTCCAAAGAGCAAGTTTATGAAAGTCCATTTCAGTGGTGTTTAAGGTAAAATGTAGATGTTGAATTGTGATGGTATTAGAATATACATTTTGTAGGAAGTATAAATTTCTGTTATTGTTAAGGAAATGCACACAAGAGGTGCGTAGACAGTTAGGAACAGAAGTTATGGATAGCACTGGCAAAAACGAGGCTGCCCTATGATGACAGGGAGGATAATAAAAAGAAGGCTGCAATAGTATTGGCATATTTTTTTATGCGCAAGTTTTATGAACAAACAGATTTTATGCATGTACGTATGCATGTACGTATGTATTTATGCAAATATGTATCTATGAATTACTCTTTTTAACAAGATGAGTGTACCTGTCTATGGACCTTTTTCAGCCATGACCCTGGCCACCAGGCAAAAACAAAGTAAACAAGTTGCAGTATGAATAAGAAACAGAAAGGCAGTATAACACAATGTTATTTATGAGTAAAGGTGATGTTAAAGTAAGAGCAACATTAAATGGTGTTAGCAATAGAGAAAAAGGACGAAGTGAGTATGTGCTAAGCAGTTCTACAGTAAACATTAATCTTAAATAACAACAAAGCGTTTATAGGGTATTAATTGAAAATGGTCACAGAATATTCTATACTATGGAATTAATAAGCATCTTTGAGCAATCTAAGTGTATAGGGTAAGAATATTTGGAATCACTTATTAGAGTAATACCTTAACAATCAGATAGGCTGAAGTACACATGAACACTAACTAGTAAATTGCTGGTGCAAGTGGGTTAGATGCAGTATCTAGGGAGTTGGCTGTTGCCCTGAAGCATGAGCTTTTGTTAAGTTCAGGAAAGTGTGTCTTCAGGTTTTGTGTGAATGTAAATGGTGAGCATCTGTTCGTGTGTGTGTGTGTGTGTGTGTGTGTGTGTGTGTGTGTGTGTGTGTGTGTGTTTGTGAGTATCTGATCAAATGCCTAGGCATACATTAGTTTCCTTCTTTTTCAGAGAATACAGCTGTTCAAATGAAAACATTGCAAATATTGGGAGAGGTGGTAACCCCATTTAGCCTGTTTAGGAAATGCACCACTAATTGGAAATCTGAGAGCAACCAGTTGGCAAATTTTCAGCATGCTGTTGCTATTGCACTGATCCAGCTGTGTAACAAAGTCTTATATCACAGGCCTGTTAAGTGGAAGCTCCCCAGCTTGTGTCAGAGCCAGCACAACTCAAGACTCATTCCAGACAGATAGCCAAATGTATCAGTTATGCTTTGAAAAAAAATTACATTTGCATTATATTTGAGTATCTTTGCAAGACTCTATCTATGTTTTTTTTCTGTCATTGCCTGGAAAGTGAAGTGTTCATCTTTCTAGTTACTAACAGAAAGGAATCCAGAAAATGCTTTAAACTTGTTTTGTCAGTATGTACGCTACTAATGCATTAACACATGTTGAATGATCAATACATTTTTGTGCACTGTGCTCTGCGAATATAAATAGTAAATAGGCACTGTGGTATGTTAACGTATTTCTTTCTTCAGAAGTAGTTACTGCATGTTCAGTACGTGTGGATGATTGTGGTCTCACTAAGATTCATAGTATAACTGCAACACAACAGTCACGTGAAGAGTATGAAGTCACGTGAAGAGTATGTCCCCCTAATTACTAAATATTTCATAATTAAGGACTATCAACTGTTCTCTTCTTGGGTACTGTTGAAGAATACCTTGGTAGATCAATGTTTTAATTGTTTACGCTGTGTTGTAACATATGTCTAATATTGCTTCAGTTTTGTAGTTTACCATCTAAGATATTTTAAATTTTGTGCAGAGGATTTTTGTAATTGGTACTGTACAACTCAACATCTGTCACAGCTTGGTCCACATCAAGATATTCATTAACTCTTTTAAGAGCATTTCTTTGGATACTTTTCCACTGATAATCCTGTCATTGCCCCCGCCCTGAGAGCATACACATGCATACAGACATAGATGTGCACACGCACACACACACACACACACACACACACACACACACACACACACACACACACACACACACACACACACCACCATAAGTACCAACCAATAAATTGTGTAGTCTGTCAGTCCAGAATACCAGCAGCCTACCATGGCCTTCACTGGGGAACTTGGGGGAAGGGTAACATGTTTATGTGAGTGAGAAGGATGAAATGGGGCAAGGGCACAAGCAGTCCCTCCATAGGCTCATACCTTTCTAGTGTCCTGAATTTTGAAGAATATCCATATTTTTGCCTCATATTTTTGTTCTGTTTCTCATAAAATTTGTAAATTTCTGGCAACACATCTAGAGGACTGGAGTAACTAAATAATGACATACATTTAACTCTCAACTGTCCAGATTTCTGCCTCATATTTTTTGTCTGACTCTGTTCCTTATAAAATCTATGGGTTTCTGGCAAATCACTGAGGATGAAAGTCACAAAATAGTGGCATACATAGTTTTATAGATTAGTACTAAGCTAACTGCCCTTGTGAGCCATTTAAGCTTAGCCAATTATCCCTTGTGAGACTCAAACCCTGCACCTTGTGTTTGTAAGGCAAACACCTTAACCATTAGGCCACCCTCCCAACAAAAAAATAAACAACCTCTGCAAGGCTCGAACCCAGGACCCTGCATCCAATGGAAAAACTGATTTACCACTAAGCCATGCCAGATTTGAGTTTCAGATTTCAGAACCTTCAGAAAATGCATGCTAACACAAATCTTGTCATTCTAAATGCTTTCTAAGTGTATACGAGCAATATTTTGCACACCGGGCAGCGCCATTTAGCTAGAGTTAAACTATTCTCGGCTCCACGAAGTCTACTCTTCAATTTTTCCCTTGGAACTAGACAAACCTTCAACTTTAGCAGTCAAACCATTAATTTCACAATCAAACACTTGCTTAAAACTCATAGCAAGCACTAATTAACCCAAGCACTAGACCCCCCCCCTATACTGTCCAGAAGGACAAGGCTCTCTATTCGTCCCCACCAGCTAATCAGAAAAACAGCCTACTCTACCTATTCAAGCATATCCAAAGAGCAGTTTCCGGTGTACTCTCCAGTCCAATTGGTGAATCTGGGCATTTTGAGGCAATGTTACAACTGCCTCATGTACACAGACAACCCTCTCCTCCTACCACCAAACACTAATATATGCGAGAGATGCAATTATACAGCCAAACTGGAGGCAAAGCTCTCCCAACCCAAGACTGGAACTGACAGTCAAGAGGAGAAGGGTAATACTTGCAACACACTACCAGTCTCACATAGACCTAATAAACCAAAACCGGCAAATAACACACATGAATACATGAAAACATACTCGGAGGCTCTAAATAAAAATCTGCAAAAGCAACAGAGACATCCAAAGCAGACATGCAAGCAACCTCCACACCCCATCACCAACCATGAAACACATACTTCACATAATCAGTGTGCCATGCAATCACAGCCCTTAATGCAAAATAACATACCCATCACACTAGTAATAGGTGACTTTATAGTCAGGCACACTGATATCCCACTAATTAGGCTGAACAAGGAGAAGGTTACAGTTAGCTGCCTGTTGGGTGCCAGGATCCGCCACATAACACAAGCACTCAGGTCCCTCCAGAACAAGTACAAATACAACTCTGTCATTGTCCATGTTGGTGTGAATGACCTGAGACATACCTCCCTGGACTACATGAAAATAGACATGGAAGAGCTCTCTGATCAAGTAGCCCAGGCCGGTATGACCCTGACCCTGAGTAGCATCTTGCCCTCACCAATAATGATGCCACAATATGAAGAAAAAATTATCAATTTCAACAATTGGCTACGTTTCTGGTGTCATTCAAAGGGATCCAGTATCTGTCCGCCTGGGATGACATGCTCGACAAGCCACGTTGCTTCTCAAGAGATGGCTTGCACCTGTCACCGTTAGGCTTTCGAATACTGGCCAAGGCTCTTGCCACCCCCATAGTGTCTTTTTTAGGCAAGGCTCAAAAGACAAACCCACCACCATAAATAGCACAAATAACCAAAAACGGAGGGTAATGCTACTCAACGCCAGAAGTCTAAACCTCAAAATGCACGCACTCGAGGCACTTCTCAGTATGGAGAACATTGACATCTGTGCAGTAACAGAAACCTGGTTTAAGGCTCCTGAGAGCACCCCAGCACTACTAGGCTATAACTCATACCATACCTTTCAGCCACAGAACAAGGGCCAAAACACAAAAGGCAGGGGTGTATCCATATTCATCAAGGATACCCACACCTCCAGGTTAGTGGGCAGCACAATGCATCAGAGATCATCCATGTGCAACAAACAACAGGCAAAACTGCAATCCAAATTTTAGCTTGCTACAGATCACCCACTATGGCCCAGGACCCCCATTCCGCATATCTGGAGACACTGGGAAATATGAAGGTCCTACCAAACACCCTAATACTGGGTGATTTCAATTACCCAAACATAAACTGGGGGAACTACTCAAGTACTAACTCCCTTGCCCAACGCTTTTTAGAATTTATAAACTCAAACGTCCTGGATCAAGTGGTCAACACCCCCACCAGAGGGAACAACATATTGGACCTGGTCATCACCAACATGGGAGACCGGTGTTCTACACCAGAGGTCAACCCCACGCTGGTTAGATCAGACCATAGACTAATCACTCTGGATATCCACATTCCACCCCACCCCCAATCAAGGAAACCACCATGAAAAACTTTTCAAAAGCAAACTTCACGTTACTTAAGACCGGGGTGGAAAGGTTCACAGCCTTCATGCTAAAGGACAATGCTGTCCAAGCTGCTGAAACCTTTACAAAGGCACTCTATGAGCATCTGCAGGAATACATGGATTGTGCTATCCCAAGTAAAACCAAGACTCACTCCTCCAAGAAAAGGAAACCAGTCTGGTGGACCCCTGCCATAAACAAACTATACAACAGAAGGAGGAAACTAGTACAGAAAAGAGTAAAATCCCAAGAAGGAAAGACATCCCTGATCAGTATCAGCAAGAAACTACGATCCCTCATTAAATCATCCAAGGCTAGTTTTGAAAGAAAAATTGCCAATGACTCCAAAGATAACCACAAAGCGTTCTTTAGCTATGTCAAGAACCTAAGTGAAAACTCTTAGATCTGCTCTAAGTTAGTGCAGAATGGCACAAAATACACTGAACCGACTGATATTGCCAACATTCTGGCAGACAGGTTTAGTGCAAACTTCACCCCTCTCTCACCCCCTAAAGGGCCCATAACCATAACAGAAGAATGTAGGGCCCCATCAATCACTAACACACAGGTTAAAACAGCCCTATCCAAAGCCAAAAACACAGCTTCTATGGCACCAGATGGTGTCCCAGGCTGTGTCTTACAAGAGCTCTAAAATGAACTAACCCCTCACCTAAACACACTGTTCAAACTCAGCCTCTCTACAGGCTACGTACCCACAGAGTGGCGCACAGTAACATTTATCCTGCTCCACAAAGGTGGAGCCACAATGGACCCTGGGAACTATCGCCCTATAAGCCTGACTAGCCTGGTCTGCAAGGTATGGAATGCATCATCATGGAACTCATTAACAAAAACATTGGGAACCTCCAAACCTTGGATCCTACCCAGTTTGGCTTTGTTAAGGGCAGATCATGCATCCTAAACCTGGTGGACTTCTTTGAGACAGTTACCAAGGTATTAGACAAGGGAAAGGAGGTCCACACAGCCTACCTAGACCTCGCAAAGGCTTTCGACACCATTCCCCATTCTAGTATTATAGACAAGCTCACCAGCTTGAACATAAACCCCTACGTCATGAGATGGGTTGCCAACTGGCTCATGGATAGAACCCACATGGTGAGAGTTGCAGGCTCTACGTCCGACTCTAAACCAGTTACAAGTGGCATCCCCCAGGGCTCAGTCCTAGGACCCCTCCTGTTCGTTATATACTTCTCAGAGGTACAGGCAAGCATAGGAGGACTATGGCTGACCAAGTTCGCAGACAACTGCAAACTAGAGGCCATAATTGATTTTTCGGTTGATACAGACACCCTCCAGATGGGTCTCACTGAGACGGATACCTGGTATCAAAAGTATGACCTCAAGCTAAATGCCAAAAAGTGCATAGTCATCCCCTTTGGAAAAAACAAAGTACCCATGAACTACCACATAGGTGGTAGTCCCCTAAATACAGAAAATGTAATAAGAGATCTGGAGACCCAAATTGATAGTAATCTCTCCTTTAATAATCATATTGCCAAGTTGGTTAGAAAATCCTTCTATGTGGTCCACCTAATCACAAAAAGTTTCGCATCTAGAACAAAAGAGGTTATTGTAACTCTCTACTCATCACTCATTAAACCCATCATAGAATACAACGCCCCATTTGGGATGTACCTTACAAGACACCTGCAACAGCTGGGAAGACCACAAAAGTACCTCACCAAGAGGATTACTGGCCTCAAACATATAGCCTATGCAGCCCGACTCAAGAAACTCCAGCTGTACTTGGTTGCGTACCGCTTACTCAGAGGTGATCTCTGCTTGACATACAAGGCCATGTCCAACCCAGAATTGATGGACATGCTCCACCTAAAAAAAACAAATCCCGGAGAGCCACACGCTCTAGAGATATAAACCTCACCAGAACGATAAATAGGACATGCTGGAGGGATAGATTCCTGTCCCAGAGACTTCCCATGCTTTGGAACAGGATTCCAATATACATCAGGCAGATCCCCTCACTAACACTCTTCAAGAGAAACCTTGGCGGGTGGATGAGGAAACAGGAAATTTACCCTGGGGATCACTGCAGTGGCTCTGCTGGACAGTGGTGCAGGGAACTAATGGCTCTGCTGGACAGAGGCACAGGGAACTAATCTAAGGGGTTGGCAAAAGCCAACACATTCTGGCTAGGCCTATAAATGCCCTTGGGCAGATAGCCTATTACTTACCTATGAACCTATATTTAAAATCTGTCCCTATTTTTGGGCCTCCGCACCCCCACTATTTTAAGCTTTGTCCAGATTTCTTTGTGTTAAGAAATTAAGAGCTATGCGTATATTTGAAATTCAGACTACATATCCTTCAGAAAATGCATGTTTACATAAATCCTGTTATTCTAGCAACCTTCTCAGTTTATAAGAGCAATATTTAAAATCTGTCCCTGTTTTTGGGCTGTTGTTTCCCATTATTTTGGGCTTTGTCCAGATTTCATGTGCTAAGAGATTAAGAGTCTGGCATAAACTGCTGAAATAACACTATAACCATGTATTTTAAGGTGATGGTTACATCCTGATTCCTGTGTGCTTGAGTCTGAATCCCTCAGCTTTCAGCACTTTGTGTCTTTAAGCCTGTGAGATAACCAAAACATTACCATCTAGTGACTGGAAAGGAAAACACAATAATTTCTATATTACCCCAGCTGTCATTTCAAACCAGTTGCCTAATGTAATGCATGTTTTCAAGAGCTACTTTTATGGCAGAAATGTAACTGTTCTGTATGCTGGGAAATGCCAGATTATTAACTACTCTGTCAATGAAAACTTTGCCATAACAATCTTTAGCTCACATTGCATTGCATACAAAGCAGCTGGAATTTAGTGTCTGTTCACTAGAAGTTTACTTTCAGTTTAGGCCATATGTGTAACTTACCAGTGTACACAAAGGCAAAATGTAAACAGAAACTTAAGGTTTGTGTTGGAAACTTGTCCTGCTCACTGGGTTTCCCCTGAAAAGTTTCTAACTTGTTATTTGAAACTGGATATTATTGTCAAGTAAGTGAGGCGGAAGCGGTTTAAACTTGGGGGCCTCTGGTGTTTGTAACTATGGCAACTAAGTCTTGATGTTTGCATAATAAAAAGTAGCAGATGTAGGCAACAGGAAGCAATACCACAACCTGCTGTGAAACATAAAGAAACAAATGGGCATAGAAATCTTATAACTGATTGGCTAGAAACAGGGCGTAACTTCAACTTACATATGATTGGTTTCAGATAAAATACACACAGACACACTGTTACAATGCCTTAAAAAGAAGAAGTCTGTAATTTTATCCATGGGCAGACTTTAAAGACAGTTTTAAAGAAACAAGACTCCTTTCCTCAGAATTCTTGTTTGATAAAATTGTTTATTTGTGAAGGTTACAGAAGAATGCTAGCTCTACTGATTCAGCTACTAAGTAAATATTTTGGATCCTTCTTATCACATACAAAAGCTGGAAATTGTTACAGATAAAAAAATATTCTGATAATCAGGAGTGTGGGCAAGAATTTTCAAATTGTACACACTGGACTTGTATTGCACCCCTTAGCCCCCACCCCATAAATGATACAGGTAGTTGATACCACTGTATGCAATGGCATCTCAGTTCAGAGACATACCCCCCCCCCCCCACACACACACACATGCACATAATAAAATATATAGGCTATGTAATGGCCTTATAGTACACAGTACATAACTTCCTGATGAGCATTGCTATTTTTTTTTGTTTTGGTTGTCGGACAGTAACTCCTTTGCCACATCACACAGAAACTTCTGGTCACAGTGCACAACTGCTGGTGGACATATCATGCAATGCATTACTGTGACAAGCCTCTGTAGCACACTGTGGTTGCCAGTCTCACATAGGTCACTCACAACCTTCTTTGCCACATCAAGGCCAGTCATAGAGGTCTATGCACACAAATGCCAATATGCACCCCTGACAAGCACCAGTGGCAGAAAATGACAGCCAAACTTCAGAGGTCCATTCATACCAGTAACATCCATCCTCTACACTCAGCTAAGCTAGGCCAGCTCCAAAACAATGTTCTTACAGGCTAACACAGTCAGAGTTAACAATTAGCATAGCTTAAGTAACATTTTCATTGTTAAAACAATAATCAAGGGCCAACAAACTATAGGCAAATTGAGCAGTTGCTACAGCCATTAAAGGAATGTAGTTATAACATTGTTCCATTTGCAAAGAAACAGAATGAAATGTTACTGGGAAAAGTGTGTGTTAACTTGTATGGCACTCTGGTCTATAGTAGTACACCTAAGCCAGCTGCAATGTTGTTCTTGTTTTATTAGAGCTTTTCTCCCTGGGCCTCCGCTGAAAATGGGCTCACACCGAGACAGACTATCCCAGTCAACAAATGTAAAATAAATAAATAAATAGTTGGTAACCACAGCCATTTCCTTACAAGGTGCATTTAAAATGTTATCATTAAATACCAGAGTACAGCCTCACAGAACTAGGTTATTTACAATGATTCACTGACTGTATAGGATAGTAGGAACCACAAGGTGATAAGTCTGAAGATCATGTGTATCTTGTAATTACCAACCTCTGTACCCCCCAGTTCCTGGAGGGCAAAACATATCAAACTTGGCATTAACTTGCAGATACTCATTTAATCATCAAGGTCTTAAAGGAGTCGAGGTTGTTACTCTGCTCAACATGCAGTGATAATTTGTTCCAGGGTTGGCACAACCATTGGGTATTGGGTCTATCCTTCCCACGTTTTATTTATATGTTGCAACATTTAGATTCATGGCACAGATGTAGCCATTCATCCTGTGAAAGCATAACAGATCCTTTAAGGTGGATTTTCTTAATGATACAAAATACTAGGCAGAGCTCTGCACACAGGACTCTTTAAGAAACAGAATATGTGGACAGGGTTTCTAGTTACTCTTGGTAGCTATGGGTTTTTATAAGTATAACTTCATATGCAGCTTACTGTAATAAAATAAAGGAGCTTAGCTCTGTTTCAGGGCTGTATGTTTTATGATGAAATGGGACCACACAGCAAATGTATTACTGCTGTCCTTTAGTAGTTTCTATGTGATAGAAAAGTAGTTGCAATGATTTTAATAGGCTAGAATGTAGTATTAAATAGCTATGTAGACAGAGATTTTGGAAAGTTACACTTTTAGTAGCGCCAGTTTTTTCTCCTCAAAACTGAGATAAATAATTGTACTGTTTTGCTACAAATCATTAAATTCTAAGCAAAAATGCATGTAGAGTAATGAAAAATATATATCACCCACCAAACGAGCCACAGTTATAATAAAATATTTCATTTATATGCTTTAAGTTTGGTAATGAATGGCTGACATTAAAAGTACATTTTTTAAATTTTATTTGCTTTAGTTAACATCAGTAGAGAACAGCTCCACAGGAACATTATTCAGACTCAGCCCTGAAGCACTGTCTGGTTAAGTGAGTTGATTAGAATCATACAGTAGGTAAATGGGGGCTGAGGGAATTAAACCCTGGACCACAAGGAGCAGCCCATAATTTATTCCTCTGCACTAAGTTGTCATTCATCAGCTCAGCGAATATAAGAAAGTAACCAAATTAAAGGGCTGCGGGAAATATATAGTGAAACCTCCAGTGTATGGGTTGGGGTGGCTAAAGAGACTGCAACTATAATTAAAAGAGAGGTTCAGGAGACATAAAACAGAAATACAGGATACATATGCGTGATATTTTTTTTTCTTGTAGGATCATTGATTTTTCTCTTCATTTCTGCTTCATCATCTGGAATGTAGCATCTGGAGGTAAATCCCAGGCTACTACCACCAGCAACAGTGAAAGCACAATTACTTTTGTTTTACTTATTTATTTTATTTTATTTGTGCATATTTGTAAACAATACATGTTGTTTTCTGATAAACAGAAACATACTGAAATGCATCAGCATGCATTATGCAACCACGTCATCATATAGACTAGCAATAATCAGTTACGGAGTGATGCACACAAGCAGCAGACAAAAATAATGTTCTGCTGACTGATGCACTAAAGATAAAAAGTACATGAATCATTAAAACAGCAAAACAGTGTTCCACTGAATGCTGCAAGGTGTGAACTTTAAACGGTTAAGTTTGCACCTTGGAGACATCAGTGAAGAGTACGTTTGTTGTGTTGAACGTGCAGCCTTCCCCAGCACATTAGTGCAGCCACTTCATTTTTATAAACGCATGCAACTGCATAGACTCTGTATGCTTCCCAAAGTTCATACTGTGTTATGGCTACTTCAATAAAATATGAGGTGCAGATGTTCTTCAAGACAGTCTACACAAAATACACACTTACTGCAGTAGTAATGACCTCACCTTTAATATCAATACATGTAGTATCATAACCAAAGGACATACATTATGATTACAAAATAAGCGGTCAATCATAAAAAACGCACCATCAAAAAAGATCTACTACTAGCCAGTACTAGACAACAGTTTAAACATTGACCACTCAGTATCTATTAAAGTCAGTAAACCATTTAATTCTAAAGGCCATGTCTATTCATTCTAAGGAAAGCAATACACCAGTTTATATCTCCTCTGACCCATTATTGAATGCAGGAATGTGTTTTTGAACAAGTCACCTGAAAGAATATGAAAAGGGATTGTTCCTTACTAGAAAAATCACAGGGATAGACAATTTAAACTATTTGGAAGGGCTTCAAGGATTATAATTATGTACTGTTTCTTACAGATTGGTGAGAGGTGTGTTCTGCCTGGCCTATAAAGACAATGTCTGACCCAGTTATAATTGAATGTTTATGCTTGAAATGCACCACTGGAGGAGCTAACACCAAATCAAGAACTTAATACTAGAAGGAAAACATAATACATGCATTACATAATGCCCTCTGCAATTATAGAAAAAGCTACTCCTTCACCTGCAATCAGAAGAAGTCAGTCATTATCTTCCTTAAATAGTATTAGTGATATATAAATTAGAACTAAAAACATAAACATAACGTCCTGGCCATCAAGATTAACAAGTGAACCTATGAACTGATGAATGGAAAAGTGGAGATTCCTAATCACAATGTTTTTTACTGGACCACTAAGTATTTAGACATAGACGTAATACTGAGGATTATGATTAGAACTCTGATCATAACCATCTCGTTATGTATTCAAGACATGGACATCACAAAATTCACCTTGAAAGTGATTTGGAGAGCCCAATAATAATTCTTTGCAGTGCATGGAGTTTGACCTATTTGCATGTACTAAAGTAATTACTCCAAAAAATGTTGGAGAGCTAAGTGTTTTACACCTTTGATAGCTGTAACACACTTTCTGCTGTCACACCGAGAGCAGCTACCACAGAACTGCACCAAGAAGTGCAAAGAGCTTTAAAACATGTTAAAGGAGAATTCCACCCAATTGTCAAGTTTTACTTTTCAAAAAAATATTTTCCTTCCCTATAACTCAACATTACATGTCACATACAGAAAAAGCATAATTTAATAATTATTCCATTTGTTTTATGTCTGAACTTATTTCTGTTTGCCTTTCTTTCCTGTATTTGTCTCATCATCTGTTGCATCATGAAGTCTGCTAAGGATTTCAGAGTAATTAGATTGGGTCACTTATTCAAACTACACAGCCATTAAGAAAACAATGGCTCTTAAACAATGGCATTTAAAAGTATTGTATCAGTCATAGATTGCTGTCATCACACCTCAGATAAAGTGTATTCTGGAGTCTGAACAAAGGCAAGGCTTTCAAGCTTAATTTTCAAATGCAAAAAAAAAAAAAAAAAAGATAATCACCTCACATTTAGTTTATTTATCTGTTTACAAATTAGTTGCCTTTCCCTTTAATCAAACTTTGAGTGCCACAAAGAAAGACGTTTTTCATATTACTCTTCTTATTTTTTATCAGTATTTGATTTTGCATTTTGCCACTTATCTTACAATCAATAAAACACAATTTCATGATTCCACCACTTGACAAAACCTTTACTTGATAGATAATGCCACAAAAATATAACTAGCGATCAAATACACTGTGCCCACAGATATAGATATATGTATAGATGATGCACCAGGTGAGGCAACAGCAGCCATTGCAGAAGTGAAGGGTTGTGAATTTAATCCAGACATAGAGCATAAGACCCATCTCTGGGTCTTTTACCTTTTGATCATCCCACTTCTACCTGGAATCCTTCAGATGGCCTTCTGGCTGGTTCTTCCAGTTAGCCACCTCCATTAGCAGCAGGCATTGGGCACTGATTAAAACCTCAAGTTTCTCTCAATGATGTTATCAAATCATACAGCTGAAGTATTTGCAAAAGCAACAACTCTGTTGTTGTCTTCCTATCCCTGGCAAAGTAGTTAGCATCTGTGGTGGTCCTTTCTCATGACCTAACATCTGCACTCACACTGGGCTAGGCTTCATAGGCACTGAAGAGGGAGCTTCCCGTGATGAATATTGGAGGAAATCATTATTGTGAAAGTGGCTGGAAAGAACTGGGGTTGATGGGGTGTGCACACACATACCACCCCCCCCCACACACACACACACACACACACACACACACACACACACACACACACACACACATAGGATTGTAGGAGGTTACTAGGCTAATGCTATGGGGCCCTTACAAGCCTAGCCAACAGTTTTCCCAAAAAAAGAAACATCAGTCAGCACCTGTCACACCTGTCAATGAAGGACACAGGTGGAGCCCCTGGGACAAATCTGTGGTTTCCCATCCACTCATCAAGAGTGCACTTGAAGAGGGTCAGTGAGGTCCTCTGACATGCATGGGACTTCTATTACAGAGACGGGGCAGACACTGGGAGAAAAACCTGTCTCTCCAGCAGGTTTTGTTGATGTTGCATATTAGATTTAGCCCTTTCGAGTGGGTAATGCTCAAGGAGTTAGACGTATGGATATGGAGCATCTCTAGTAGGGCAGGGTATGAGATTGCCTTGTAGGAGAGACACAAATCACCTCTGAGCAATCTGTATGATACTGAGTAGAGTAATAGTGATTTGAGCCTGTCCACATAGGACAGGTGTTGGAGGCCATGGATTATTTGTGAGGTATTTCTGTGGCCTTTCCACTTGGTGCAGGTGTTTGGAGGGGTACATACAAAACAGGGTGTGATACTCAATTATTGGCCTAATTATGGATTAGTACAGAGAGGTAATAACCCCCTTTTTTTCTGGATGCAATCCCTTTACTTATGAGATGAACCAAGAAAAAAGGCTTTTCTGACCACTGCCGCTAGATGATAGTCGAATGTGAAATTGTTGTCAACCTGAGGACCCAGGTCTCTAACCACAGGTTGTGTGCTTAGGGGGTTGCCGTTAATGTGGTAATCAGTAGGGGCTGTATTTTTGCCGAATGGTATGATAATACATTTTTTTGCATTTATCTTAAGACCATGACTTTGGCACTAGTCATTTTTTGCTGTGAGACCCTCTTGCAGTACGCTAACATCATTGGGGAGTCAATGACAGCACTCAACTTACAGTCATCCACAAACTTGGTCAGCCATAGGCCTTTTGTTTTTGCCTGGACCTCTGATAAGTAGATGCTGAACAGTAGGAGTCCCAGGAGAGATCTCTGGGGAACACTACTAGTGACAAGTCAGTTGTTGGAGGTAGAGGCACCTATTTTGACCTTTTAGGTCCTGTCAGTGAGCCAGTTCACCACCCACCTGATGGGATAGGGATTTATGCAAGTTGCGTTATGTTTTCAATGATGCCTGAGTAGGGGATTGTTTCAAAGGTTTTGGCCAAGTCAAGGTAAGCTGTATGTACTGACTTTCCCTCATTAGGGCCTTGGTGACAGTCTCAAAGAAGTCAACTAGGTTCAGTAGGCAAGATCTGCCCTTGATGAATCTAAATTGGGTGTGGTCAAGTGCTTGGAGATTGCCTATGTCCTTGTTTATGAGATCCATAATAATACGCTCCATGGCTTTACAGATTAGACTTGTCAAGCTAATTGGGAGATAGTTTCCAAGGTCAGTAGAGGCACCACCTTTGTGCAAGAGAATGACAAGGGCAGTTCTCCAATCTGCTGGAATGAAGCTTGTACTAGGCTGTGGTTGAACAGGGTGCTTAATGGCGAAGCCAGTTCTTGCTGGAGATGGTTCAGAATACAGCCTGGGATACTTATCAGATCCCGTGGAGGCTGTATTCTTTGCCTTGTATAGGGCCTGTAACAATTATCTACAGAGATGTGAGGTGCATGACAAGTATCAGGGATATCAAATGGGCTTTTGGAGGGTTGGGGTGAAGTTTGCACTGAACCTATCTGCTAGCAGGTTGGCTAAGTCAACAAGATCAGCGTAAGTGGAACCATTAAGTACTAATTCAGAACAAGCATGGACTTTGCCATGGAGGTTCCTGATGTAACTGAAGAAGACTTTTTTCCTTTGTTTTGGAGGCTAATTTCAATTTGTAATTGACTTTGGAGGTTTTCACTAGTGATCTAATTTGCTTGTTGAGGCTGAAGAGGGAGATTTTCCAATTAGGAATTTGTTTCTTTTTACCCTTGAAAAACAGTTTCTTCCTTTTGTTATAAAGCCTGTTGATAGAGGATGTCCACCAGGCAGGTTTGTGTTCCTTAGTTCTGTTGGGTATAGCTGAGTCAGGTGCTTGTATACTGCATTGGCATACTGTTCAGCATAGCTGTCTGCATCCTCTGGGGGAGGCAGTGGTATGAAGCTACTGATACCCACCCCTTTGAGAAGTTTTCTATCCTGGTTATGACTGGGGGTTGGTGGATGGGATAGAAACTTTGAATGAGACAAACCTATGATCTGATCTCACCAGGGAAGAACGTACTATGGGAGTGGTGCAGCAGTCACCCATGTTGGTGAGAACCAAGTCCAGAATATTATCTCTCCTTCTGGGGGATGAGGTGAGCTGATCTAGTGCATTAGAATTGATGAAGTCAAGGAATTAATTGGGTGTATGCATTAGTGCAGGAATAGTTCAACCAGTCTATGGTGGGGTAGTTGAAGTTACCAAGGATCAGGGTGTTAGGGGGTACCTTGATGGAGTCAAGTAAGTCCAGGTAGGAAGAGTGGATCTCCTGGGTCATGGAGGAGGATCTATACCTGGCTATAACTTGAATGGTTGTCTTTCCAACTGTCAGTTGCACCTGGAGTAATTCCAGTGTATCATGCTGGCAAACAGGTCTCGAAGTGTGACTGTCCTTAATGAAGATAGATACTCCACCACCCTTAGTCTTCCAGACCTCATTTTGGGGTCGGAATGTCTGAAATGAGGTATAGCTTGGTAAGGCAGGGGTGGTCTCCGCAGCCCTGAACCAAGTTTCCGTGACCACACAGACATCTGTGTCTTCCAGTGCGAGAAGAGCCTGCAGTGAGTGCATTTTCAGGTTAAGGCTCCTAGCACTGAGCAGCATGACCTTCAGTTTACTTTTTGACAGATCTTTTATGTTGGAAGATTTTTCTTTGGGGCATTGCCTAAAAAAGGCACAGTGGGGGAGGCAAGCGCCTTGGCCATAATCCAGGTTGACAGGTGGAGGCCATCTCTGGCAAAGCATCCAGGCCTGTCAACGATGTCACCCCAGGTAGACAGATATTGGATCACCTTGAAAAGACACCATAAACTAAAAGGTAATTATGCCCCATGCAAATTAGATTCTAGATTTTTAAAAGATGAATGAAGCAACTCAGTCCAAGTACATCCATTATAAAGTTTGCCCTTTCTGACAGTGGTTTATCTGTTCATTTCTTAGATGTATATCTGAAATTAGAAAGAAAGAAATATTTTTTTGCAGTAAAATGTTTTGCAAACCCAACTTTACTAATAGATATCTTCACTACAAAAGTAACCACCTATCTTTCATGAAAATGAACATACCTAGGTGTCAAATGATTGGGGCATCAAAGCTAACAACACAAGACAATGTTTTTAAATGTGAACTTGAGTCAATTGTTTAACTATTTTTGAAAGAGGTTATTAGCAGAAGTATTTAACTTTTTAGCTTATGAAATATTAAATAAACATAATCAACAATTTCTACCTATTTTGAAAGCTGGAATCCCAGTGAGCAGTACAAGTAATGGAAATATTATCCAGAGAGATTCTAAAGGCATTCCAACAACCATCTATAGACTGTGAGACTATAAACATAAAGAGTTCCTTAAAGCACAATTAGTTTTTAAACTAAAATAATAATGTTTGGTGCTGGGTTTTTATTTAATGTTTTATAGTAAGTCATATGGGGCAGTCATACAATTGTTATTATGTGATATTTTAGCTGTTTAAATGGTTTGAATGCATGCAATAAATTAGTTCTGATAGTCTGTTTTCCTGAAAACAAGAATGCTAAGCTTTCTTTATAACTGAAGTCTTTTCATTGCATTTGCCCATATGTGGAGTGGCACTGATTGAATTTCAACCGCCAGTGGAATAATGTGAATTGAAATGTGTCAGTGTAAACAAGGTCTAGGCCATGTATAAGTAGCAAATTTCAAACTACAGAAGCCCACACAGAAGACAGGCTAAAATACACCTATGTAGATATATGCCTGGCAAACCTAGATCTTTGTTATCTGTGCAAAGCTTCATGCTTCCATGTTTTCAGAGTACACGGCACTGACTCTCCTTGACCCCCCCCCCATGCCAATATATAGGCTAAAATGATGGTCTACTGGACTTGCCCTCCAAAGTGGACCAGGTGCCACCCTGCGTCAAATGATTTATTTAATCTGAGAAGCCCATTGTAACGACCAGTCATGACATTTGTCCTTATCCATGCTCTAATTCTCATTTCCTGGTCAGATGTTTTTCCAAGAGGTAGCTATCTTCCGAGCAAAGAAACAAAATAAATCTCACATCAGACCAACGTAAGTGCAAATGGTCTGTGGTTACTTTATATGCCAAGTATTGTTGTCCACCTAGTTGTGTAGGCAAAATTTCAACTGAATGACAGTTTGCCCTAAAATAAGATTTTCTTTCATGTTTTGCAGTTTTGTCCATCTTATCTTCAGGAATGTACTGAAAGACTGGAATATTCTTTGACATACATAAACAAGTTTGTTTGTTGTACATAATGAATTCTAAAATGTTACTCTACACAGTACTTTTTGCTTAGGTCATGCTCTAAATTTTGAGCAGTGTTAAAACTTTAACTTTTGTTTATCAGAAAAACTGCTTAAAAGTTAGAAAACATATTTGGGGAAAAACATTCTCTAAGTCAAAGCAGACAGCTAAAAGAAGAAGTGATTTGGTATAGAGAAGGAAGGACTGCAGACCCTCAGTCTCTTATCTTCCTCTGCAATGTAATTGATAATGTCCTCTGAGGCAGGTGCATTGTATTATATGCCTCCCAAAAACAGCAACACAAAGCCAGCCATTCAGTTGCCAAAGCAGGCTCTACTAAAGTAAGTCAAACAAAAAAAGTACATGATATAAATAAGCCATTGGTGGCACTACATTAGGGGCTACCCCTCTTATATACAGAATAATAATGGAAGCCAATGACATGAGGCAGATACATCATCATTGGAGGCTCCCAAAATCAAGGGCTTGACACCAACCATAGAAGTATCTGAGGAGTATTTATGAACATCAGTGCCAGAAGAATTTATAATAAGGCAGGTGCCTCCTACTTACTGAAATTAATTCTGGAGTCGAATGACATATAGCACTGAAAAATTCTATAGAAAAAGCGGCTTCCTGAAAAACCTTAAGGCTGATTTTCCAAACCTTAACTAAGTTTTTAGTTTCCCCGTTTTAATTTATATGCTGCAGAAGAAGTTTCTGCTTGCAAATTCTTAGTAATAAGAAGGACTTATATTGGTTATCTGTGAAGGCAACAATATGCTGGTTATAATAGCTAAAAACAAACCACTGATACTTTCAAAAGTTTAAGTAATGAAGAGTAAAACACAGGGGCCTTTCACCTCTCTTGTCTGAAGATGGGAGGAAGTTTGTACAACCCCTTTACTTTTTCCTCATTATGAATAGGATTCCTATGAACATCAATCATTTGGTTTTTCACTCAAGCATTTCTTACTGAAGCACTGAATATGATGGAGCAGTTGTTTAATGAAATCATTACTAATCTTTCTATCACCAAAATCTTCATATTTATAAATGCTTAGTTTACCAGGGGCTAAGGGCAAAATTGTACTTAGGGCTACTGTTTTGTGGATTTATTAAAATACAACAGTTTTGCATACACCTAGCCAGTTATGCTCATCTTCTCAGAATTGGCACATTTATTGTTTAAGCATTAAAAATAAGGTCAGATTGTAATTTATTTAAAGGCTGGTCCTTCTAATTTAGTCCTGTCCTATGATTCTAAGGATAGCATATCTTTACTTTTTTAGGTAAGACGAGGGAGGTAGACGATATCTTTCCTATTGGCAAACTATGCTTGGAAAAAGAAGCAAGGTTGTGTTGAAGTATATGTTTAGAAAAGGTATATACCTATAGTATACTTGCAAGTGAAGCAGTCATTTACCTGGCCCACAATTCTGTTGTAAGTCAGTTCAAGAGACTGAAAAAATATGAAATCCAACATGTGACATGTTATCCTATAGTTAGCTTGTTAAGTTCCTCATGTTGAAAGTAACCATTCTGTTTTATTTATTTCCTTTGATTACCAGAGAAGTCTAGCTTCCCAAAGCCCCTTTACAGGGGATGCCCAGGAAGGAAAAAATATTTACCATGAACTAATAATAAAAATATCATATATATATATATATATTTATATATATATATATATATATATATATATATATATATATATATATATATATATATATATATACATATATATATATATATATATCATTTAACAGGTGATCACCACCATGTTAAGTACACTATATAGAATTTACAGCATGCTAAAGGCACACATATCTATTAAACATTCAACCTTATTTTAGAGTTTATTTATATAAAGTCACTGAAATTTTAGTACAAAGACAGCAGATAAGGCATATACCTATGTTATCTGAACAGTCCTTCACTTAAGACATGTTAACAGGGGACAACGTGTGATACTTTTTTATCTGCATAAGGAGGAGACTCAGTGGTAGTACAAGGGCAGGACTGTATTATTGATGGATATGATTACATTCAGATTTAAAATATAGATCAGATAAGAGTACAATAAGAAAAGGGGGTTAGTAATGGGGTTACAAGTGCAGGATTGTTTCAATGAGAATTTAAATTATAGATATTTGTTGGGATAGAGTTTCACAGTGTAGCAACATATACAGAGCACAGGAGTAACCATTATGATATTTAGATTTTTGAGTAGTGCTGGATCAGTGAACATAGTTCACTGAGGGGTGACTACCAGTTTAGTAACTGATTGGTGGCAGACCATCTATCTGGGCTCTACAGGGTGGTGTTGGTAGTCTTAATGTGAGCATAAACTAATAGATATGCAGCTCCAGCCAATTAAGGGACTGAAGTGCAGGACAGTTAATGTGGTTGTTCATAACAATCTTATTATAAGTTTGCTCTGGTATATTCATTGAGAGGACTGCAGGTTAGTTAAAATTGATGAGATATATAGGAGACTTGGGAGTAGATACGTTTGAGCTTTGCTCTTCTGTGCATGGTCTGATAGAAAAGGTTTGACTTTATAAAAAAGTCCCAGTTTGTGGATGTTTTTTGAACTGTATATTGGATGTGCTGATAGAATCTTGATGTGTGATCAATTATTATAGCCAATATTTTTGTATTTTGTAGTAGCTCAATTCTAATATTATCAACTAATATTTTTAAGACAAAGTAGTTGTAATGCTGGGTTAAGAGGTGAAAATACCATAAGTTTAGTTTTCTTTGAATTTAGGAATAGTTTTGATTGCTTTAGGTCAACTTGGAACTGTTTGAAGAGACTGCATATATTAGTGTCGAGTAATCTGTATGCTGGATTAGATTTGCTGGCTGAGAGGCTGTATATATTTTATTTATAAATATAGTAAAAAGTAAAGGTTATAATATTTTGTGTACACTTAATGTTGTTTGCTGAGGATATGACAGCTCATCTGTCCAATGATCATAGTGTGGTCAGTGGATAAGGTAATTTTTAAACCAATTGACTGTAATGGTTGTGAGGCTCATTCCTCAAATCTAAGGAATCAAATGGAATATGACACTATACCACATACTTTGGGTAGGTCTAAAAATAGGAATTTAACTGTTTAACTTTAATTTTGTTTTTCATGGATATATCTACTTCTTGTTTCCTTGCTATATCTTGGTCTAAATCCATGGTGTGTTGTGAAAATTAATTTGTTCTCTATTAGGTAGTTGATCTACTATAGCTGAACACATTTTAAAGTATTTTAGAGAGAGGTGATAAGGTGGCTATAGGTCTGCAGTTTGCTAGTTCAACATATCTGATTTTTATGGAAGAGTTGTTGTTTGTCTTTCGGCTTTTCCCGGTTAGGAGTCGCCACAGCAGAACTCTGGTCTGCTAATGATTGGCAGTAGATTTTCACGAACGCCGAGGTGCCAGCTTGACTTTCAACCTTCAACGAAGGCACGCCCATTTACGCATGTCTTTGGAACACCCACCCAACCGCGGGGGAGGACATGCAGACTCCACACAGAAGGCACTCCCCGCACTCCAGCCGAGAATTGAACGGGAGAACCTCTTGCTGTGAGGCAACAACGCTGCCGATGCACCACTGCAGATTTTATGGAAGAGTATAACATAGGATTGTTTCCATAGTTTTGAGACTATAGGTTTCTGGGGAGAGTAGTCTGTAATTATAGATACCAGATATGCAATGGCTTCTGCAGCTATTTTGAGATATTCTACAGGTAGGCTGTCTGCTGCAACTGATGTTGGTTTAAGTTTTTGAATAAGTTTTTTTGTCATAGTGGTAGGAGTTGTGATGCGTGAGATGGTAGTAGTGACACTGTCTATGTCATTTGTTGATGTGTAGGATGCACTCAGTTTGCTATGGTAGATGGCAGCATTTACATAGTATGAATTAAATCTGCATGTTTTGTTATAGTTTGTTTCATTTCTGAAAATGCAGGGCTGTCATTTCTTTTTACTAATCTGTAAAAGGTTATTGATTGTTGTCCACAACTATTTTGTTTTCTAAAGATAATTACAAGTACACCAGTATCTGTCTAACAACAACTGCTAGGAATTTAGTGATTTACAGTTTTTATAGTTTCTGTTAACCATCTAACTAATGGCGAGCATTTCTGTCCTTACATTTCACTACAGTACAGTATGGGCAATGTCCACGAAAGGCCATAACAAAAACAAAACGTCATTGCCTACCATCTGATTTAAAACAGCTACATGTTTGAACTTTGCCTGTTGTGACTTATTTGTTCATTGAAGAAAGAAGTCTTACTCCTCGCTGTAGCCTTTGAGCATAGAAAGTGCCTATGCTGTTAATGTAATTTCATTTCAACATTTTAAGCTGTAGTAAGAAATGTATAACCTTGAACACCTGCAACTAAGTATTTAAAATGTTTCCCTTATTTTTGCCAAACATCTTTTTGGTCAAATTGTGAAACATCCAGCTGATTTGGCCAATTCACAATTCAACAAAGTATTAAACTTGTGGGGCTGGACAAGACCAATGCATAGAGAGGTTTAGAGAGTTTTCTCTTTTGCTCACTGCTGTGCAACCTTAAAGTTAGTACATATAAGTAGCAGGGGCTATGGGGGTACAGGAGGAGTTGTTGCCTAAAAAAAGGTGATTTTTCTAAATTTTTTTCATCCATTTGATGTTTTGTGCAGTTGACCATGACTGTTCCACGTATTTTATTTTCATACAATTTAGCATCACTGAAGTCAATGTTGGTGGAGTTTTTTGTCAACATTTAACACTAGATTTATTTAAAATACCTGTGCCTTTTACAAAAATATTCTCCATAGATAAATGGTTCTGTTAAAAGTATTTGGCTAATGTGCAATATATATCAGTTTTTTATCACATAAATGTTAAGGGATTTTCACTTTCTCTAATTTATTTTATGTCTTAATATTCAGTATGTTTTATATCCCATTCCTATAACTCCAAGGTAATGCTTGACCACAAGGTCCATTAATTATACTCCAATACTTTAACTAAAGCATTCCTTAAGGAATAATCTGTAATGAATGCTGGCTGTAGTTTAAGTGCTAAAACTTTGCAATAAAATATTTGAATTATTCTCCAAAAGAATTGGAGAAACAATGGTATGATTGTATTTATTTGTTTATTAATAGCGTAAGTGACTGGTCTATCTTGTACTCCTTTATTTTATTCTTTGTTTTCCAGGTTATTCCCACTAGTTTAGTAATCTCTTTACTACTATGGGAAATTTGGATAGGGCATCCAGGAGCTTCCCCTACCTTTTTGATAGGTGCCATAGGATCTTTTACATCCACTTGAGCTACTACCAACTCAACCAGATAGAACCTCAGATGAACATCTCATCCGAAGGAGGACACACTCAGGAAGGCAACATGCCTCTAATGCTATACTGCAATGTCACCAATCCAATTACCTGGAGTGGAAATAGAACCCACAGCCTTCCTGTCATTCAGCACCAAAGGTGAGTGTGATACCTGTTGTGCCATTGACACTGCCATTTCAGTCATGGAGTAGGTCACAAAGACAAGGTTATAATTAGATTCACAGACAAGCTGCATAATGCACAGCATACCACTGCACAGGAGATGATCATGCACAAGTACGTTGTGACTCATAGTAGCAGACAGACACTGCACAGAGTTACAGAACAGCAAGGAAAACAGTGCAGGAAATGGTTTACGCAAATGATAGCACAATGACATGCAAATGAAGATGTTTCTAAGACATTGCCATCACCCTGAAATATTGGGTTCTAATAGATTGCCCATGTGGCAATAAATGCTCACCTGATGTCCATGAACAATGTATTGAATTAGGAAGGGATACCATTACATCAACTGCCAAATAGTGTGCAATGCACAGGGTTTGATAAACAAAGTGCTTGCACAGTACCACATCAGTGTCTCTTATTTCCACATGTCATACAAGTCATCTATATCACTGCTTCCTGCATGGGAAATTCAACAGGCTACCTAGTTAGTAATTGCTGGCACTGTGGAAAACTGACAGACTGTGTACACATTTGCTATGAGAGGTGTTACAATACTGTTTAGAGATGTTGTGTGGGTTCCTTACTGGCATATACAACCAGGGCTCCAGTGGGTATCTTCAATCAAATGAAACATGGTAGGTACATATGGATTGGTGAGGCGTGCACATTGTGTTTGGTTCATAGGTAAGTACTAGGCTATCTGCCCATGGGCATTTATAAGCCTAGCCACAGAGTGATGGCTTTCGCCTCCCCATTAGATTAGTGACCTGGGCCTCTGTCAACAGGGCTCCTGAAGTGATCCCAGGGTAGAACTTATGATTACCCATCCACTCATCAAGATTTCTCTTGAAAAGGGTCAGAGAGGAGCTCTGTCGAATATGGATTGGGATTCTATTCCAGAGTGAGGGGAGTCGCTGGGACGGGAATCTATCCCTCCAGCATGTCCTGTTTATTGTTGTACATAGGTTCAAGTCGCTAGAACAAGTGATTCTGAGGGATCTCGTTTTTTTGAGGTGAAGCATGTCCACTAGTTCAGGGTTTGACATGGCCCTATAGGTCAGACATAGGTCACCTCTGAGCAGACGGTAAGCGACTGAGAAGAGCTGGAGCTTTTTTAGTCTTACTTCATAGGGTAATTGTTTAAGGCTCTTAATCCTCTTAGTGAGGTACTTCTGTGGTCTTTCTAGTTGTTGCAGGTGTTGCAGTTTGTCTATAAATATGTATGACAGCTTCCCACAATTCCTGCAGTTAACTGACTAGGTGGTCCTGTGGGTATCCTGTATGAAAAGAATCACAGTAGGTATATATGGGGGGGCATGTATAAACTGAATTAGGCTATAAATATGTCTGACAGCATCCTAGGTGGTCTTGTGGGTATCATGTATATAAAGAATCACAGTAGATATATATATATATATATATATATATATATATATATATATATATATATATATATATATATATATCTAGGACGTTTGCTCAACTGAGCAAATGACCAAAATCCAAACGGCCGGGCATACTTACGTGAAAGTGCTTTTCACTAAAGAAGCACTTTCATGTAAGTCTGACTGTTTCTGAGGCTGTACTACGGTGCGGGTAAGGGAAATTTCCCTTTTTTCCACTGTAGTGCGGTCTTGGAGGGAGAATATTAAAGTGGGGGAGGTGCGAAGCCCCCCTTTAATATGTAAATGTAGTGGGGTTTTTTTGTCATGCGCTTTAACGAAAGCGCTTTTTCGATAAAAGCGCTTTCGTTAAAGTGTGTTCGGGTTTTATGGATTCAGACGTTTGCTCAGTCGAGCAAACATCCTAGATCCATATATATATATATATATATATATATATATATATATATATATATATATATATTCAAATTAACAAAAACCCACTTACCCAAAGACAAAATCGCAGAGACGAGATGTCCGAAACCTGATTTTATTGAACGACCATATTCAAACACATTTCTCAGGGTAAGCATCCAGTTGGCCAACGTGGGGAAATATGCACTCTTCCCCATTATAATGCAATCTTGGAGTTGGTATATTTAGCTAAGAAGGTGCGTAGGAGGATGCACCACCTGGGTGGGTTGGAGATAATCTGGTGTGTTTCTTCGTGAAATGTTGGTCGACTGGATACTTACTCTGAGAAAAGTTTCAGCAATACAGTCATTCATTAAAATAAAGTTTCAGACATTTCATCTCGGCAATTTTATTTTTGGGTGAGTGGTCTTTCATTAATTTAAAGTAGAGCCATATATATATATATATATATATATATATATATATATATATATATATATATATATATATATATATATATATATATATATCCTATTCTGAATCTTGAAATCCCATACAATCAAAACTCATTTTCTAGAGAAGAAAATCGCGAAACCTTGAATACCTGAATGACAAATTTTTCCCAGGGTAAGTAAACACTTGCCCAAACTTAAACAAAACACACACCATAGTAAATAAATCCTCAATCCCCCTAACTATATATACCAACTCCAGGATCGCATTACAGTGGAGAAAAGGGTATGTTGCACAAGTGTTTACTTACCCTGGCAAAAATTCGCTGTTCAGGTATTCATGGTTTTGGGATTTTCATCTCTTGAAAATGAGTTTCAGTTATATGAGATTTCAAGCTTCAGAAGGGGATCCACACACACACACACACACACACACACACACACACACACACACACATACGTGTATATAAATATATATATATATATATATATATATATATATGAATACCTACTGTGATTCTTTATATTCATGGTACCCACAAGACCCCCTAGAAAGCTGTCAGACATATTTATAGCCTAATTCGGTGTATACATATCCCCCCATATACACCTACTGTGATTCTTTTCATACAGGATACCTATAGGGCCACCTAGTTAGTAAACTGCAGGCATTGCAGGAAGCTGTCATTCATACTTATAGACAAACACAGTGTGCACGTCTCACCATCCCATATGTACCTACCATGTTTCATTTGATTGAGGATACCCACTGGAGCCCTGGTTGAATATGCAAGTAAGGAACCCACACAACATCTCTAAACAGTATTGTAACACATCTCATGTGCAAATCAAAAATATTATTGATTGTGTATTCAGTCTGTTATAGCCACAGCTCTGCAGCCTGAATACATCTGGGGTAGCTTTACAGTATATTCCTGCCACTAGGTGCAAGATGTTCATAGAATGCTGCATTCTTTGTAACATGTCTACGAGGAAGCATGCAGACCAACCAACCATCTAGGGTAGCTGCAGACCTGCTACAACTGCCATCACCATAGTCAGCACATCAATGGTATCCAGCAGTGACAGTGGACACTGTACACTTCAGTGCAGATGAAGCAGTGGCAACTAGTTTAGCTTCATGGGCCTATGAAAAGCACATATATACTGACAGTTTAGTGTCACGCACAACAGGGGAATGCATGGTCAAGTCACACTTCACTTTAAACACCTCCACAAACATCACACAATAGGGAAGGTGTAGTGTATCACAATCGTTGTCATTTGTACAGGTAACCAGGAACATAATGACACATAACTGACACTGCCACAGATGGAGCTAGGGATTTGTGACAAGAATCTGTGTCATAGACAGTCATCTGATTACAGGGAAAGGGTGGCCCTATGGGACCATGAACAGAAGGGGGATGGTATTACAAGACTGTGACCAGGAAGTGTGCTGCTATATAACATGAAATGGGGCTACTGCACTAGCCTGTTGTGGCCAAACTTCAGGTTCCCTATGACAGGGAAGTTGTGCTGGGACCTGTATGAATGCTGCAGGGGTAATTTCCTGTGGATAAGTAGACTGCTGATGCTACATGGGCCCTTAGGACCCTTAAACCAGACAATTATGAGTATAGCATGATGGTGGCCCCCTGTTGGGGTAAACAACTGGTGTACAGAACTCTGAGAGATATGGAGAGAGACTACAATAAACAAAGAATCAACACAAATAGCCAACAAATAAACTTAGGTGCAGACTGGAAAAACATGGCACTAATCTCAGTGTGTAAAAGGCAACCAAGTTTTATTAATTTAAAGATAAATTTAAGCCCTTTTGTCCTTATATATCAAAGGCTCCATCAGAAATTAAGTAATTAAATAGCCTTACAAAATCATTGTATGACTTGGAACAGCCAATGACAATTTAAAAGCCACAAGTTATAAAAATTAACATCAATTACAACACTTAAAGAAGCATTATAAAAGAATAAATTATCAAAACAGTACAAACAACCAATCCAAAAAATATAAAAAAATAAATCATACAACGTAAGAATGAAGTCTCAAAACACTGGCAATAGAGACAGTGTCATTTGGACCAGGATAATTATAAGCATTTAATCTAATCCACCACCTCAATTCTTTGAGTTCAATAATGTCATTCCAAGGCCCACCTCTCAAATTCTTTTTAACCGTGTCAACCCCCATAAAGTCAAAACTATGTCCAGGGTGGTTAATAACGTTTTTGCAAAAGCATTATTTTTATTTTGTTTTTTAACAGCAATGATGTGATCATAAATAATTTCTTTAAATTTCCTCTGGGTTTTACCCACATAGACAAACTTTCATTGATGACAAAGGGCTAAATAAATTATACCCATAGTGTTACAATTACAATGGAACCTGGATCTAACCAAAAAACATTCACATTCACTTAGCTTTGAACCAATATATGCTTGCAATGATTACAAAAAACACATTTAAAGGTTCCATTTTTCTTAGAAGAAATTAATTGAACATCACCATTAACAGCCTGTAAGATTTGCTAAAAGGATCTACCCTTTCTGAACACTATGTTAGGTACATTACCCAGGGTTTCCACAAACCCCTCAAAACAGGTAAAAAGATTCCAGTT
The DNA here is from genome assembly GCF_019279795.1 of Protopterus annectens. Taxonomy (NCBI): domain Eukaryota; kingdom Metazoa; phylum Chordata; order Ceratodontiformes; family Protopteridae; genus Protopterus; species Protopterus annectens. Next base: position 707,330,341 of record NC_056725.1, read on the forward strand.
CTTTCTCAAAATCTCATAAATGTAAGTATGAGCCATAGTGTAGGTGATGACAAATGAAAGAGGAAAAATCTTTATTCCTGACCACCTCTATTAAATAAACAGCCCAAATTGTCAACATCATCCATTCTAAGTAAAGAATTATATTGGCCATTTAGCCTTTTGTGTGTAACCTGACAAAGTGTTTTGTACCAAATACCGGGGGTAACCAGCAAGAGATTATACTTGTCAGTCACCAATGTACTAAAAATAGGGTCAAGCTCAGTGCCAGAAAGTGCAACGTTGTAACATTTGGTAAACACCCCCCCCCCCCCAACTCCAGGTTATAGCATAGATAACACAACACTTCAAAATGAAAAGGCTATGAGACACATGGGCACTTGAATGGACAGCTTTATCATGTTTGACCTTCATGTTGTAACAGTGGTTAGGAAATCCTTTTACCTTGCTCGTCTCATAGCAAAAGGTGTTTCTTCCAGATTAAAAGAAGTCCTCACTTTCTTGTACTCTGCATTCATTAGATCTATTACTGAGTACAACACCCCTTTTGAGATGAACCTTGCTAACAACTGGGAAGACCTCAGAGGTTTGTAGTGAAAAAAATCAGGTGCCTAACAAGATCTGAACTACAAAGCAAGATCCAAGGCTGTTCCCTATATTCAGTTTCATATAAACTCTTTAGGGGTAACATTTCTCTTGCTTATTTGGCTAGAAGGGATCCAGTACTTCAAAACCTCTTACAACTCAATACACCAAACAGGCCAGCTAACACTAGAGCCAGGGATCTACATCTGTTTGTAAGAAATAAATAAGACAAAGACATACCTCTCAAACCCATATGAGAGAATCAGGGACACAGGACCTTAAAATCAGGGACACCTAATCAACATAAGATATGCATATTCAAATAGGCACATTAATGGACATGTCCACACATTCATTTACACAAAGACAATGTGTCATTTCAGAGCACAAGAAATCTGGATGAAGCATAAATTAACAGTGGGGGCAAATGACCAAAGAGACACATTTAAGTCTTGCTGCTATAAACTTAGAAAAATACAGGAATAACAGGATATGTGTTAGCAAGCACTCTCTGAAGGATATGCAATTCTGAAACTCAAATGTCTATCATTAGTGACTTCAGTCAGTGATTTGTCAGAACACACCACATTTTAAGAGGAACAGACCAAAAAGTAAGGCAAAAAACATAACCCATATAATTAACTTGCACTAGAAGTCTGCATAAAACATACAATCATGTGGACCAAAAACACAGGGATAGATAATATTGCTCCTAAACACTTAGAAAAATGCTGGGATAACAGGATATATGTTAGTAAGCATTCTAAAGCCAGACAATAACACATTTTATGAGGAACAGACAAAAAATAAAAATGTATTCCTCTACTAGTAGTACATGAAATCTGGCTGAAGCATAAAATAAGGGTGGGGGCAAACAGATGTTAGATATCCTCCTAGCGATTTACAAAAGTTAAACATACCTGTAGTCCTCAAAAATTAGCACAAAAATAAACCTCAGACCTAATGTGCAAAAATTCAGCCAACTCCAGCAGCACCAGCTCCTCTCTAATTTTACAGCACCAATCCGATCTGGCACTTCCTTGAGTTGAATCCTTATCCTCGGTTGTGGCAGGCAGCAATGAATCCTTCCATTTTTTTGATCTTTTTCTCAGGCATTGCAGGTAGGTAATCCTTCTTCCAGTTTTCCCTTCTTGGACAGCTCTCCTCTTCATGACTCCCAGGCAGTAGACAACCAGATGTTTGATTCAGCTTCACGATGAGACAAACTAGGCACAGGCTCCTCCATTATGTCTTGCTTATATGCAGACTGCGTGGGCCTAATTAAAGATGAAAGCACATCAAGTCCACTCTTCCTCATATACAAAGTAGGCAATGGAGAAACAGGCCTGCAAGATGTAAATGAGATGCAATAAAGCAATGCTCTGATTGGTTAAGACGATTACAGCCAGAACAGAGGTTGCTTTAAAGCATATCTCAAGGGGAAAGCTCACAAATCAGGCACTCAGGAGAGTAGGTTTATTTAAGCTAAAAACCATGTGCTGCAGAGGAATTCAAGATGATTGTGAGCCATGGAGAAAGAGGAGGGATAGATTTGTCCTGCAGTGTCTACCCCTTTTCTAGAAAATCTCCCCCTCTAAATTAGCAGTGTGACACATTGTCTGCCTTTAAAAAAGGAGCTGTACAACTGGATGGGTGTTTGTAAAATCACCCCTGGTATGCAAGACCTGGTCTCCTTGATAGGAGGGATAAGGCCTAAGGGTGGGTACTGGCGAGGTGGAAATGGCCTTGTGTCTCACTTGCCCTGAAGCTTGTAACTCCTATGATCCAGTGAGCAGATGACACTGAGCTCCTGTGCCATGATGTTGAGGTGACACTAAGCTCCTGTGGTATGATGCTGCGGTTACAGTAAGGGGTCCCACAACAGTTTTTCACACAACACATAAGTGTTGTTCACAGGACATGTTGTTTAGGCCTTGTATCCTTTTAATAAAGTATCTCTCTGGCCATTCCAGTTGATGCATGTGTCTGGACAGATACATGCCAGAGGGAGGCTTATATTCAATGACTGGCTGAATAAAGTAAAACAAAGTATTTTGCAAATCGTCTAGTTTGCTGTCTTAGATTTCAAAAAGTCCATCAAGCCCAGTTATTTTTGTTTTCCAGAACTGTGAATGATCTAAACTTTCACCTCTTTACCTTGTCTTTCATTTCAGTTTTTACTCTGCCTGCTCCATTTGTTTTAACATCCCTGTTACCTTTTTCTGTATCACAAATGTTTAGCATTAAGCAGGTACCACAGTCATTTGCTGGCCATAAAACACTGTATCCTATAATTTATCTAATTTCAAACAATGTGCGTAAGCTTTAAATATGTCTCAAACTCTAGTGCTCAATTTTTATTCACATCTAAGATGTTTAACTGCAACAACTTTCTTGATTCTTTAGTTGATGACCATGAAAAAGAGATGCAGCCTGGGCAAAATGGAAAAAGGAGCCATCCTGTATACATAAATACAACATGTATTAGCATTTAAAATAGGTAACTGGGGTGAAAATCAATTGTGCCAAAACTTAATAAACATTAATTATTTTTCTTATTAACAAACGTGAAATAATAACTGTAAAGCTGCCAGCCTGGTAATCTGGGGTGGTGGCAGTTTATCACCTTGAACCAGGAAGAATGCTGAAGTGCTGGAGAATGAAATGGAAATGATGTGTGTATGTGTGTGTGTGTGTGTGTGTGTGTGTGTGTGTGTGTGTGTGTGTGTGTGCATGTGTGTGTGTCTGTGTGTGTGGCTCTGTTCATGTGTGCGTGTGTGCCTTTGTGTCTGTGTGTGTCTATGTCTGAGAATAAGAAGTTTAGGTAAAGTTAAGTTAAAGTAGGCAAGAAAGAATGGGAAGGCACTTAAACTGAGAGGAAGTACTAAGAAAGGAGTCTGGGAAGTTAGGCCAATGGTTCTGCATTGTGGGGTGCTCCTTTTGAAGCTTATTTTTGTGTGTAAATGATCATGTACTACACCAAGGGTAACATTACATATTTACTACACACATGTAGCCAGGCTGCACTTAGAAAGTTTTTTTAGTGATTCATATTTAAGTAACGTTTTTATATTTTAATCTGTTTGGTAACAGTGGTCTTATTGGAGATGTCATCCCTGGCTGCCATAAGAATTTAATATTTTTCATTTAAAGATTACATTTATAGGTGGGCAGTGAGGCAGATCCAAGCACTGTAACCTCTGTCCGGTCTCAGGCCTTCACAGTTGTAAGCAGTGGTCTATCAATCATATGTTGATGAGACTCATCTTTCCCTCTCTCCCTGTCTGTCTCCTGAGACTGTGCCTGATTTTTTCATCTTTTAGTGGATGCCATTTGACTCAAATTCAACCCAGCTAAGATGAAGCTAATGTTGTTTTTGGCTATTCTCTGTCCATTTTACATTCCTTTGTTCTCCCCATTAATTACTCGTGTAGGTAGTCATTTAGAATTTGTTTCAAATGTTTGTAATCTGAACATTGTTGTTCAAAATAGGCAAACACTAAGGGACAGGATGTCTGTCATCATCAAGACATCTTGTTTCCATCAGAGGATTATTGCCCAGATCTGACACTGTTAACCAGCTTCAGACCTTGGGACAGTGGTAAATTCTCTGGTATTGTCCCATCTCTGTTGCCATAATGTTGGTCTCTTTGGACTTTTTGACAGTTACTTGGCCTTCCCACAGTAGGCGCAGTATGTCTAGATTGTTCAGTGGCATGCCTAGAACATGTATCACTTCTGTTCTGTGCTGACTACTGCTTATAGTTAGATATGTGTTTAAGATGCTTACATTCATGTTCCATGTCCTATCTAATATGGGCCGTGCTTGTCTGAACAAGCTGCTAAGGCCTGATGTCCCTGCAAGAGAACATAGGTCATCAGATGCAGGACTACAAGCTGTTTAGGGGCCAGGCTAGAGTCATCCATCATGATTTAATTGTTTTCTCAGCTTGTTCCAGTCCTTTGGAAATGGCTACCTTCTCTGACTTGAGCATGTTAATGATTCCATCTTTAAAGGAGAATCTATTGTGAGCTTGACAGGGATACATACACATGTTTGAGAGCTTTGTATATTTGATTGGGTTCAGCCTGACTCTACTCTTAATTTTTTTAACTTCTTCAGAGTTTTTAATGACTTCATGTATAGTTTTAACCACTTGCTGTTACTGTTGTTCTTTAAATTATGGATGTTTAGTCTTAAGCATTATACTTTATATAAATAAGAATAAAGAAGTCCATTCTCCCAACATCAATTGAACTTACAAGAGCTATTACAAAATGGTACATCTGTTCTTTTGTGTTACTGACCTCAGTGTTAGCCCTCTATGTCAGACAGCCGGCATCCGGGCAAACATGTAGCTGTAACCTGCTTCCTATTTTCCTTGGAATCAAGTTATATAAGTCTTGAAGACAAGAATCTCTTCTACTTAACACCTGAGGGGATGGTGATAAATTATGAGCATTTTACAGTGAGCCATAGACAAAGTTACTAGTGCATCACATTAAGAACATCACCAGAAGGGGCATTGTCTCAGTAAGCAGGTTGACATATCATTTCCATAAGGAAAATGTAAACTTGAAGAGTCTTTTATTCTTTGAGGAGTCATTTCTTTCCTTCAGTTCAGATATTTCCATCCAGTTATGGATTCATCAAACTGAACTCCAACAAAGCAATCATCAGCTTCAGTACCTGTATCAATACAGTACCCTTTTACTGTATTTACCTTATACAATTTTATAAGGTATATACATTTATTTTATAAGTAAGCATGTTACAACACTGCACTGCTTAAAGAAACCTCTGGATAGGAGGTGCCCAGGCAAAAATGATCAAATGAGTTATATAATTATGATCCTTTACCAAACCAAAAAAATGTAATTTATGGTTAAAAAGCACTGCTTGCTATACAACATGGTACTAAAGACAGGTGGCTGCTGAAGTAAATATCAAATACTAAATCACTCTATCAATAAAATGAACACCTCTGAGTCAAGTAAATAAATTACTAAATACTTACTTTATGTATCATAGGTTAATTGGTTCATAGCTATATACTAGGCTAACAAGCCCAGAGACTTTTCTAAGCCAAGTTATGCTTCCCAAATATATCTGACAAGTTCTGGTAACCTAAGATTACTTTAAGTGGCATATATAGGCTAGGGCATGAGTGTTAAGCATCCACAGTTTGCCTCTGAATATTAGACCAGGGATAAATTTCGTATTCCCTATCCACTTGTCCAGTTTATTGCCTGACAATTGGCTTAGAAGATCAATGAGTTATTAACGAGGTGCTTCCTATGGTCCAGTAGTGCAGGGTTTGATTCTCTGAGCCTCCATTGCCTAACTGTGTGACTCTGAGCAGGTCACTTAACCAGACACCACTCCTGGGCTGAGTTTGAAAAAGGTCTACGGAGATCAGTGCTCTACCCCTGAAAACAAATACAAATAATAAATAAATAAATAATAATAAACAATAATTGATTTGGGTTAGTGAAGAATCTTGCTTCACAAGGATGGGAAGCCTATCCCAGAGAAGTGGTCGTCTCTGATGCACATACCTGTTCTTCCAAGTAAGTGGGGGGGGGGGGGGGCTTATGCAATGTATGTTTGTGAGTACCAGATCCAGGATGTTAACACCCTTAGTAGGCATGTGGACTGGCTGGTCCATGGTGTTTGTGTTTACAAAGTCCAGGAATATCTGGACCTGCCTGTTTGGGGTCATGTATAATACTCAGTTAATAGTGGAGTGGTTACAGAACAGATATGTGGCCGAGGCAGATATGGAAATAAACTACATAATGAAAGTTGGTGGTGGAATGCAGCAGTCCAGGAAGTCATCAAAAGAAAGAAGGAGTACAGGAAAAAGTGGGAGATAAAAAAGTTGGACCAGGCTAAGAAGGAATACTGGTTGGCTAACAGAGGCTAAGAGAGGAATTGCAATAGAAAAGAACACGGTATCAGATGTACTCTGCCTACTTCTGGAAAGTGACTCAGCAGATGGCACAAAGAAACTCTTATAAAGTGAAAAGAAAAGACAGAAAGATAAAGAAGATAGTCATCAGGCACCCTTCATAAGGGATGCCAGCAAGAACCTGCTCATCAGTCAACAAGACATCAAAGGCAGATAGAAAGAGTACTTCCAGCAGCTTCCAAATGAAGAAACCCCAACAAAAGCTGTACTGCTGCCATAGACCATCTATAATAAAAGAAGAAGAAGAAGAGCACATCCTAGAAAAAGTAAGAACAGCACTAAGGAAAACGAAGTCAGGGAAAGCTGTAGGCTCAGAGGATGTCATAGCAGATATAATGAAGATGTGTGAGTTAGGGTAGAAATGGCTCGATATGGTACTTGTAGCAGTATAAGCATACCCCGCAAGACTGCAGAATAAGTATTCCAATGACAGTATACAAGAATAAAGGGAAATTTCATAACTGTGGGCAGTACAGAGGTATCAAACTCCTGTCAGACTGCATGAAAGTTCTTGAGACAGTGATTGATAAATGAATGCATAGAGCAGTATAAAGAAATATGGCGGATGAGCCATTTGGAGTCAGATCAGGATGAAACACAACTGACCCAATATTCGCAGTGAGACAGATGGCAAAGACAAAGTTAGAGTTAAGGAAAAAGTCTAACTGAACATTCCTAGACTTGGAGAAAGCATATGGCAATGTCCCAAGGAAACTATTATGGGCAGTCCTGCATTGGTTTATAGTCCTAGAAACATTGATAGAATTAGTGTAGGCTATGTACAAGGACTCACATGACACAAGTACGATCATTGTTCATACTCACAGAGGGGTTCCCAGGAGGAGTAGGTGTCCATTACAGTTCAGCTCTGAGCACACTGCTGTTCACAATGGTGATGGACCGAATAAGCAAACAGATCAGAGGAGAAAGATCAGCAAAGCTTCTGTATGCAGACACTGAGCATTATCAGCAGACTCTGAAGAAGAAGAACATCAGCAAAATAGGAGAATAGAATGGAAAACTGAAAGTGCATAGGATGAAACTGAGTACACAAAAGACAGCTGTGATGGCAGTAAATTGTGGAAATCAATAGCTGAAAATTAAGTTAGAAGGGAAAATAGAGGAAGAGATTATCAAGATCAAGTATCTGGGCTAAGGAGAATGGATGTCTGAATGAGGAGGTCAAAACTGGAATCAGAGGGGTGGTGATATGATGCAAACTGTGAGACAGACAAAATCCAAATACGACTGTAAATTCTTTTTTATATCACCCCGTTGCTCCTACTACTATTGGAACTGTCTGGATATCTTTCTTCCACATGGCTCTCATTTCTGCCTGCAGATCCTGCTATTTTATGACTTTGTGTCTCTCTGTACACAAGACACTGTAGTCACTGGGTTTGGTGATTTCAGTGATCAATGCTACTTTTGTCTTCTTTTCTTGGACCACTTTATCTGGTTTTCTAGCATCTATCTTTTGAACTGTTGGTAATGGGTGATCCCATGTGATATAAGCTTAATAATTTTCTATGATGCTTTGTGGCTCATGTTTCCAGTGTTTTTCAGACACTTAGATACCATAATGTTTGCACAATCCCCAGTGCAACAGTCTCGCCACATTATTATGTCTGTCATTATACATTCCTTCTGCCATTAGTGTGTCGCAACCAACAACAGAGTGTGTTTTATAAAACCTACATTTATCTGTTTCTCCCACATGTTCAGTGGACTTTGTAAACCAGCATATATGTCTTGGGCTGCCAATATTAACCTTTAATTTTTTGGTTTGAATTCGCCTCTCCTTAATCATTCCTGCATTCGTTCTAGATCAACATGAGGCTCTTCTAGAAGTTTTCTATACTTGCAACTATATTTATGTTTTTTCCACATTTCTTGCCTTCTCATCTGATCCTTCATCTTATATTCTTTATTTTGTTTTTGGCACATTCAGTTGTTGCCCAGATGCACCGGAAGCTGTTGATGACTGGGGGGGGGGGGGTGGAGGGTGATAGGGGCACTTAGTGATCTAAAAAGGGCAATTTTTTAAAACTATTTACTACCACAACATAGGTTCACTTGGAGAACATTTTAAGCTTAGCCAATTTCCATTTTGGTGCTTGAATTAACATTTCCTGATTGGTCTTACCTATCCCATGGCTGATAATTGTATATTAGCCCTAGTGAGAATAAATGTGATCACACTGTAGATAATTTAAGGGGACCCATGTAAGGGATGCATGCAGCATTTAGGAACTGCCTCTATCCATTAGTGGCATGAGGAGCAATCCTGGAGTACATTTTCTGTTACCCATCCTTAGGTCCAAGTTTCATTTGAATATGGACAGGGATGAGCTTTGCTTTACTTGAATGGGTAGTCTCTTCTGGATATAGATCCATCTCTCCACAACATTCAGTTTAGATACCTGGACTGAGTATTTCTGATGCCATTTGACTTGCTGATGTTCAGTAGGTCCATCTGTATTATGTCGGAGGATGCCTTGTATGCCAGACATGTCACCTCTAAGCACTCTGTAGGATACTGAGTATAATAATAAATCTGTGAGGTGGTCCATGCAAGACCTATTGTTTAGGACTTGTATCCTTTTAGTAAGGTATCTCTCAAGGTATTCCAATTGTTGCTAGGGTCTGGACAGATATATACATACACAAAATGATTGACCTAATGAGGGCTTTTTTAAAGGGGGACAATAACATTTCTAGATCTAGACACAATCAATTTGTTTATAAGCTGTGCAATATAGAAAGACTTTCTTATGAATCTAGGCACATGTTGGTCAAAAGTTAGGTCACTGTACACACAAGTTCCAAAATGCCAAACAACTGGGTCAGTTTTCAGGGGTCTTATCAATTTGGCAGTTCCCTGGAGTAGATGACTTCCCAAAGGATACGATAATGTATTTCTTGAAGTTTAATTTCAATTCATGATTCTGGCACCAGTTATTGTTTGGGACAAACCTTCCTGCATGATGGTTAAGTCATTTGGGGATTCAATAACTGTTCCTAGCTTGCAGTCATCTCAAACTTAGTCGGCCAAAGCCCTTTGGTATTTCCTTTTACTTTTGAGATGTATATGCCAAACAGAAAAAGTCTCAGTGCCGAACCCTGGGGAACTCCACTGGTGACTGGTCTCATCCCCTATTTTCATCTCCTGCATCCTGTGAGAAAGCATACATGCATACATTCTTTGATTCACATTCCTGATTTTATTAACCTGATTGTATCAAATTATATTCCTTGCATAATACAGCACCACTTGTTAGAATGTGTGTTTAAATTTGTAGTTTGGAACAGTCTTCTAGTAAACAATGAAATAAAATGCATCAACCAATAATGACAAAACTACCCATTTCAAAAAATTTCAACCATAAAAGGCCGCTGAAACTTCAGTCATTACAATCCACCAATATCAGTAAATGTACAAAATCTCTGCAGAAGTAAGTCATCTAATTAATTCCACATTAAAGGGATCTGTAACTAATGAATGGGTTGCTGCTAGCAAACAGCCTTATATTTCATTGTTTCATCTACAAATAAAGTATTTGTTGCCCTTGAAGAATAAATTGCCTATGCTACATTAAAAAATGATAAGCTAGTAATTTTGCAATGGGGAATGGATAGCAAACTGAAAACGGGTTTATAGTTACTAGGTAACTCCTCCAAAGGCGGACAGCCATAGGACTGCAGTATCCACTCACATTAAAGTACAACACAGTACAGTATCAGCGATCCATCTGCATACTGTGGGAGTGCAACCCACAGCCTTCTGCATCAAAAGCAAGTATACTACCTGTTGTGCTACTAACAATGCAAACAACTTAGCATAAGTAGCACTAAACTTCTCTTCCCTTGAAGCCCTCAGCTCCTTGTAAAATCCACTTGACGATCAACTAAATCTCTGAACTTCACAGCACAAGAAATCTGGAAAAAGCCAAAATTTATTTGGGGGGGTCAAAGGCCCAAAACCAGGGACACATTTTAAATATTGCTTGTATAATCTTAAAAAGTTGCTAAAGTAAAGTGTTTTGTGTTACCATGTGTTTCCTGAAAGATTGAAAGACTGAAACTTAAAGAGCTATCATTATTTAGTGAATTCAGTTCTCAATGATTTTCCAGAAAAACACAAATTTTAAGAGGAACAGACCAAAAGTATGAGCCAAACATTCTGTGAAAATCTGGAGAGTGGTGGGCTATGGACTCAACTCCCTGAAACACAAGTGGTGGTATGGGTAGAGAATTCAGACTCTTGTTTGAGCCTGAGTAACACTAACCACCAGGTACACCTAACTGGGGCATTTTGCACACACACACACACACACACACACACACACACACACACACACACACACACACACACACACACACACACACACACACACACATAGGAGCAACATCACTCCTGAAAATAAAAGAGCTAGACTCTCCTTACTGGCATGACTCTGGCTCTGGCAGCATCAATGGAACAGCGGCAGCATAACTCCTGTAACACAGAGCAATAATAGAACAATTTTCACTCCTGCTTGACATCGATATGCTTCTGCTAGATTAAGCAGAGAAGGCATCTTAGATTTATTCTCCTCATGTTTCAAAACTTTAACTACATTTGGATCTGGTGAGTTCAGTAGATATGTGTGGAGTCCCACGACTGCAGATCTTTACATGTAATCAATTTCAAGGAGGCCCATCCCTCCTTTGGAATGGGGAATATATAATCTTGGTATACACTGATTTTTATAAATCATTTGGTGAGCATGAAGCATCCTTCTTGCTTTAATATCTAATCTATCCAACACTTTTTGGGGCCAGTCAATCACTCCAAAACTGTACGTTAGGACAGGAAGAGCAAACTGATTTATAGCTTGGATCTTGTTCCTAGATGTCAGTGTTGTTCTCAGGATTAATTTAAGTCTTCTAAAGTATTCCTTACTGAGTTTCATTTGCATTTGTTCATGTTTTATTGCTGATCCTTCATCAGTTCCCAAGTATTTATACACTTCCTCTTGCTCAAGTTCTTTTATATCACATTCTTGTCCCAAACTGATGTTTTCCTTGTGCTGTCGTTTTCCTTTTTTAAAGGTTGCTTTTGCACATTTATCAAGACCAAATGACATTCCAATATCATCTGAAAAAGTTTTGACAACTTGCAGCTGTGCTTTCAGTTCCTCATCTGATGAGCTATACAGTTTTAAATCATCAACAAAGAGAAGATGAGAAGTCATTAGACTTTGTTATTTTCTAGGAGCCAAATTGTAGTCGTGACCTAAGCTGTTAAGTAAACAGCTTAATGGATTAATGGCAAGGCAGAATAGACCCAGTGTGAGTCTTGCAGTGGCTTGGTGCTGACATACATTGGTATGAGATTCCCATAAGTATCCCTTATTACTCCATGTTGTTCTCAACATATTGAGTCTTGCACTTTTGTGCAGTGGCAAACATTTTGCTGTTTTTGTATACATACCCAGTTTTACTAAATATTTCATGTTTTTTCAGAATCAATATCTTTTGATTTTGAGACTGAAAACCAAGTGACGGTGGCTAAACTTAAGTTTTGGTAGGCAAATACCCCTATTGATTTGCATTAACACTGACTGCTTTGCCTAGGTTTTGACCTTTTTGACCATAATGTCAGTGAATGGTCAACATTGTATGAAATTCAAGCAGGCTACTAAACTATGAACACATAAAGCATTAAATTCTTTCCAGACTGAAAAGCAAATCAAATCAGTAGAGAAAAGAAATCCGAGTATATGACAGAACCTACTATGATGGAAAAAAACCTAAGCAGATGATTTAAAAGAAGAGTAGAATGTATTAAGATGATGATGATGATGTCTGTTCCTTCATATTTCACATCTGCTCTGCCTCTGGTAAGTACTTTTGATGTTAGCACATTACATCAACCAACTTTCAAAGACTGTAGTATAAAGTCAGTTTCTGCACTGCTGAAGTAGCATCTACCAGTCTTAGTACTCCAAAATATAAGCTTTAGCAGGATTCTTTGCCAGTAGTGATGTTGATGTACGAATTGGAGATTCCAAGGATTGTTTTGAAAGTCATAGAATTCTCCAACCCAGAAGTTTTTAGGGTGGCGGAAGTAGCAATTATTACAGTATCATTGCTTCAAACCTCCTATTTTGTTCACCTGTTTAGATTGTTCTAGATCTAGCTCAGATAGATTAATTATAAGATGCTAGCAGAAGAGATTACTTTAATTTTAATGTTAACATTTTTGTGAGTGACACTGTTCCCCCTCACAGACTGACAGAGGTTTAAGATCAGACTGTAATAATTAAGACCTATAGTCATAAGGACAAAGGTCCCAGAGAAGAAAAAGAGACAGGAAACAGTTCTATTTCTTCTAGGAAAAGCAGAAATTATTTTTCCTTCCCAGCATTTGCCTCCTCACTATAGCTCTTCAGACAATGTGGATTCTTTTTAGCAATCCCCTGGCTTACCTTTACATGATGTAAATATGGGAGAAAATCACCAGCAGCCATGGTCTTTTATAAAAAAGATGTTTATTATTCAACACCTAATTTCTCCGGAGGAACCGTCCTCAGTTTAAAACTTTCCAAGATTTATAAAAGCATAGCTCACTTCATCTGAAGAATCAGTCACCTGCAGTGCCCTGCACATAACCAGCAGACCTTTTATACAAATATAATTGGGAAAATCCTCAATTTTACTTCATTTGGAGTTTTTAAAAAGCAAACCTTACTCTGTACTGCTTCTGCCCTTTCTGATAAACCACTTGTACATGTAGAGACTTTTTCTCTACACAGATATGGTAAAAATATATTTATTTTAGTATACAAGCAGTCAGGGCTAATAATAATTTACTTGTTTTACTTGGATACAATTTTATCTTGGATACACACCATTGTGAACAATATACAAGATTTCCAAGAAAAAGATAAGGTTTCATCACTAGTTATGGTTGTTTAATCTTTGGGTCTCCAACCCTGAAATGCCCCTGTGACTTTATAGATGTGATCACCGGGGCATTTACAAAAGGGCAAGTTATTAGGAGACATGCCTAGCTAAGGTCAGATAATATTCTGGCAGGACAAACAAGAACAAAAGAAAAACAGAACTGGCTTATCTATCAAAAATTCAGCCTTTTGACAGGGATTGCCCAACTGCTATAAATACCTTAAAGGAAAACCAAAATGTGTCCAACAGCCTCCTTCATCTAAACACTTTAAGCCTGTGTCTAATAAGTCTTCTGACAAAGTATATAAATTAAATACTTGTCTTTAATAATTATTAACAGCTGCTAGTCTTGGCAAATAGTTCTAAACATGAAGACCAGTTCCCCTACTAATAGCATTGTAATCAGATATAATAAATCACTCAGAACTAAACGATATTGGTTAACATAATTGTTATTTTTTTATGAATGAATTTGCACAGGGGAGTTTTCTTGTTTTACTATGGGTATACGTGAGGTTAACTAATAGTATCACTCTAAGGATATACTTAAGAACTTTTTTACTATATGTTTAAATTCAAGATGTACTCCTTTTTATTTACTTAGGCAGTAAATCTAGATAGTATGCTATACATTATGTATTATTCATTTTGACAAGTATATTAAATCAGTTTTGCTATTTTTTTTTTTTATTTTTTATTTATTTAACATTTGTTGACCGGGAATGTCCGACTAGGTTCCACAGAGCCTGTTTTCAGCGGAGGCCCAGGGAGAAATGCTCCAGATGCATGTCTTTGGAATAAATAAATTTTATTCCATGCATAATGCATGCTATAATTTTATTTCTTTATGGCAGTTGTCATTATTATTCCATTTATAAATATTACTGAATTAGAAGGTTGTATTGGTCTTACATATACATATTTTAAGACCTTTCTTATCTATGTTGTGCTTTATTTGATTTCCTTTATTCGAATCCTACACTACATTAATTAAATTAAAGAGTTGACGCATCTCCTTATTGCTAGATTTTATACACCACTATTCTTCTGGTAAATATGCCTGCATATTGCAATATAAACATTTGTTGAAAATGTATTTACCATTTTGTATTATAATATATTTATCTTGTTATCCTTATATGATAATATGTTTCCCCGGGAAAAGATTAGCTCCTGCTTAGAAATCTAGTCAAATATAATTTCTGATAAATCTCTGATAAAAATAACAGCAATAGTAAAGGTCCCCTCCATTACCCCCTTCTTACATATGTGATTTTTTTTGTTTACTTCCTGTATTTATTTGCAAAATTCAAGAACCTTCTTCCTCTATAACAGCCAATTGATAGATGTTTTACTTCTGTTATTGTCATTTTCATACAGCTCTGTTTCATTATTGCTAATGAGTCAACTGGGACTGATAAGGTGTACACTAAATTGTTTTTAAATATTGTCTTTCTAAGAAACAATGTTGAATGGATGGTCAATATAGGTTCATAGGTAAGCATTAGGCTAGCTGCCCTTGCAGCCCATTTTATGCTTAGCCAGTTTCCCTCTTTGTGCTCAAAATAACCTATCCCATTTGGTTATAGATGAGCCTTATCCTTTCCATGGCTGATAATTATATATTACTGCTAATGAGAATATTGAGGCCATACCATAAATAATTCGAGGCATCCATGCATGGAATAAAGCATTTAGGAGCTGCCTCTGTTCATTAGTAAGAAGTACAAGGGACAGTCCTGAGATAAATTTTCTGCCTTCAATCCATAAATCTAGGTTGCACTTCAAAATGGGCAGGGATGAACTTTGTTTTATGTGGATCGGGATTCTGTTCCACAACACTGGTACCATCTGTGAGATATACCTGCCCCTCCAAACCATTCAGTTGATGTTGCAGAAGACATTTAGATTACTATTGCATATCTTATTATTCTAATGCATATCTAACAATAAAGACTTTATTATTTTCAGATATATGGAAAATGTGTTCTTTTGTTATAATAACATTACTACAAGAGAAGTTACTACTCATTCTTCCCATTCTTAGGGACATTTATTCTTAAACATTAAAATATCTGAACATGTGCAGTATATTGTATAGATATTTAAGATGAGATTTGAATCAGGTATATAGTACATTTAGAAACAATTATTTCTGAGAATGCTTGGGGTTAAAAAATTAATAGAGAAGCATTGGATAACGTGTGTATGAGACTTTGTAAGAATGAGAGCTTTACTAACTGGTTCTCCGACAAAGTACCTCCCTCCTGGAATAGAGTGCCTAATTATATTAAAGCAAGCACTGGTTTATTTATTTTTAAGAACAACCTGGACAGGTAATGTGGGGATGAATGTATATATGTATATTTTTCACTGAGATGCCCTAACGGTAATAATACTCAAGAATGGGAATGAAGAGCTCTAACAAACGCATGTTCAAATAGTACTCTGGACCCGCTAACTAGGAATTTTATGTATGGTATGCACTGCGCTAATTTTGTTAGAATTTACCAACTGTATATATTATTTCCCATTAGTCCATGTCCATGTGAATCTTGTGATTTTCACCGTGTTTGAAACTGTACTATGTAAAATTTCATTGTAACGTAATTTGCTAATCTGTCTGTGGAGCTTATCTCCCTAGGCCTCCTCTAAAATGGGCCATCACCCAATCAGACTTTCCCGTTAAAAAAAATGTTAAATAAATAAATAAATACATAAATAAGTACCCTGTTAATTTTTTCTGTTTTAAACTACATATTTGTGCTACTGATTTGTGGGATAATCAAATATTTAACACTTTTCTAGAAACATTTTGATATTTCACTTTATTGGATGTAATGACATGAATTTTGTTTAGTCAAACCTAGGAATGCTTATTTGCCTACCATAAGTATTATTTCCTTTGTGGAATATTGACTTTAAGAATCCAAGAGAATATAGGACAGTGAGGATATATAGGGGGGTTTCACAACAACCTACATTAGTAACGAACCAAGATGAGAATCACAATGGTTCCCTGAAATAAATAGTCCACTGTTTTTACAATCTCTGACTGAGATAAGACAAACATAAGGAAGGCAAATCCAGATGTTATGATTCATTGTCACAGTGACATCTCTTCAAAGATCTTTTGTTGCAGTAACCATATAACCATAATTTGTCTTGTGGTTACTGTCTTAAGAAAGTTATTTTCAGTGATTTCTGCTGCTAACAATAGAATTATTTACTCTCCCATACTAGAAGAGCTAAAACAAGTCCAAGAAAGGATACTGCCAAAGATTCTACGTAGATGCTGAACATTTTTGCTGATTTAGCGGGTTGATGCTTTCTACTTGTCATTTTTACATGTCAGCTGTCATTGAGTTTGTTCCCTAACCTAAGCTGCATTTACCCTTGTACTTTATACATTGCACCTTTTAGTATGATGCACTGATCCTGCCTGTAAAATCTGTCTTCAGCCTTCTAACATATTGCTAATAAAACCACTGATGTTGCCATATTATATTCAGAATGTCATATTTCATATTGTTTTTTCACCCTGCATTTAGGGATTTTTTTTTATCTGTGTGATCACCATTCCTCAGCCTTCCACATGGACACAGTTCACAAAGTTCTTTCTGTGATAAAAATGACTGGTTGACTGTTACTATCAGAAATGGTCAGGGTGACATTGCCAGAACTTGTGCTCTGTTTAACTGAATGCAAACAAATATAATGAATGTAGACTTTAGTTAGACTAAATTATTTAAAAAATATATGGATTTATTCTGTTTTGAAATATTTCTCCATAGTTTTCTCATGGTTAGAAGTCATTCATCTTATGGAACTCTGCTAACTTCTTTTATTTGATATGAAGTTCATCCACACGTGCTTTTGTTTGGAGAGAGAAATATGAAGAAGCATTAGCTAATTAATCATATGTTATGGATTTCTAGGGAATGTTTAACTGCAATTCATGTGCTATTGTCACAAGGCTTAGCCAAGTCATTCAACCATGTGTAAGTTGCATAAATCCTGCATAAGTAAACCCTGATATGCATTTAAATCTTACTTTGTTGCTTATGTTAAGTGCTCTTTCTCAGATGATGGTATTACATGATTTTCTATCATCATGTGGCATGCCTTGATCAACAGGGTTATTGAATTGTGCAACCAGTTGTTTTTAAGTGTTAGTATAGCAGTGCGGCACTGGAGTTTCCAAATAGTGATAAAGAAATGCACACTGGGACATCAAGCTAGTTGGCTAGGGTGATGATTAAAGAAAGTGTCTGCCATTGGTATAATATGCATTTGCACGTCCTGGTGTCTAGCAAAGGAGAAGCAGTGATGTTGCAATTAAAATTAGTGTATATGCCTTGGTACCACTAAAATGGACTGAATCACTGATTAACTAGCTAAAGCACAGAAAGACAAACAGGACTTGTTATTTAAATGAATTTTTTTTTTCTCAAGAGTCTATGAATTTTTCTTCCTTTTCTCCCCATCACAACTGCTTTACTCTTATTTATTCTGCTTCATGATTGCCTAACACTGTGTGAGTGAAGAGAGTGTAGGTGTGGCTCTAACTTCATGGGGACTCTCTTCATTAGGCGATACTCTGGGGGTAGATTTTTTCTGTATCCTTTCATGTGGCATGTATTTAAATCTCAATCTCTTATACTTAGGTTATGTGCATCTCTTTTGGTCTATGCATGGTGGCCTTGCACTGCTGTTAAGGGATGTGTGTACATCATTTCATAACATACAGGACCCAGTCTTTTCAAGGGAATTAGCCTAGCAGTGAGCACACTAATTGCTTGGGTATTAGGATGTCAGCATCAATTAGCAGATGACTGTCATCTGTTGTTGACAGGGACTTTTTTTTCTCCTGGTTCCCAAGTTGCTCCTCCACATTGAAAATGCAGTTCATGTAAACACCAACCACCTACACTGATGCATCTGCAAGTTCAGTGCCATGTTACTATGGACCATTGTTATTATTATTATTATTATTATTATTATTATTATTATTATATTTCTTGGATCTCCATGATTATGTTCCCAATCTGGGGTTGTTATTACTTTTCTGATGTAAGAAATGTGCTTCAAACAGTTTTGCTAAGCAGAATACAGCACCGTTAAGCAGTAGCATTGCACTAGATCATAACTGCGGCCAGTGAAGGCTACCACAGAACAGAGAGGAAAAGCTAAAACAGCTTTGAAACTGTAATGCACTTGTTTTTCCACAAACATGTGACAGAGTGAAGTGTCTAACAGCTTTTAAAGCTATTAATTTGGATACACTTCACTTCTGGCCAGTGTCTGCCTGACAACTCATACTCCTAAACTTTTTCCCCATTGTGATTAGCAGTACACCAGTGCAGTTGAAACTCTACATACTGCAAACAGTTATGACTGGGCGTCTGTGATCATAACTCAATTCTCCTGTGATTGGTTTCTGTCTGCTTTTAAGATGAATTTGTTAACATCCATGTCTTGAGCACATAACAACATGGTTATGACCAGCGACCCAATCAAAATCCTTTATACGATGATTTTTATTGCTATTAACACAATTGTACTTACACACATACAGTAAGAAACACTTAAGAAAGTGTGCTGCTGCTAAACACTATAAAGGGTAGAATGTCAAACATCTACATCATTGGTACTCCATGATACATTACTCAGGATAGCAGTGTTCTTTAAAAAAAAGATAAGACAATGTGTAAAGGGGCAACATGTTCAATACAAATACTGAATTAAACTATATAATAATTTTTATTTTAGTAGAAAATACAAGCAGAATGACTGCACTATTGGTGTAGACAGATAAAGCCCTAACTCCAGCTCATATGACATGAGTTTGATTAGTGGCACAAATACTTGATGACAGACAGAGAGGACGGGAGTACAGTTCCCATCCAGCTGGAATTACTGATTAAATGAAAGGACTTTAGATGGAGGGCAGAGGATCACTATGAAGTGGGGAGTAGGTGCAGGGAAGAAATGGGTGTGGCTATCAAAGTCAGTGATAGTAGCCAGAACTGGTACATGTGGTAGACTACATATGTGCACAGAAAAGTGCATAAGCACTCATTGTAGTAATGCAAGGGCTCACATCCCTACCAGGAGCAGAGTTAGGCCAAAATATATATATATTGTCATTGCTGGGATGTCAGTGAGAACATACAGCAGTCTCATGACTGCCTGAATGATGGCCCCTCTGAAAGCATAATGTCTGATTGAGGGGAGGCTTGATAGTGTCAAGTGCAGGAGCTAAAGCCATACAAAAAGCACAAGTAGAATAAAATGTTATGTTGCATGACAGATTCTGAAAATCTCCATACAAGTTCTTCATTTTAAAAAAGTTTAAAATCTACTTTTTAAGTATATACAAATCTTTTATATTAAATATTTAAAATTAATAGAATGTAAAACCAATAAATTATACTGACTGATGTGTAAGCTGAAAAGGAGAAAGTTACTGTCAGCTGCCTGTAGGGTGCCAGGATCTGCCACATAACGCATGCACTCAAGTCACTTCACAACAAGTACAAATATGACTCTGTCATTGTCCATGTTGGTGTGAATGACCTGAGACGTACCTCCCTGGACTACATGAAAAGAGACATGGAGGAGCTGTCTGATCTTGTAGCCCAGGCAGGTATGACCCTAGCCCTGAGTAGCATCCTGCCATCATCCAGAATGATACCGCAGTACAAGGACAAAATGATTGACTTCAACAATTGGCTAAGCTTCTGGTGTCATTCAAAGGGGATCCAGTATCTGTCTGCCTGGGATGACATGATCGACAGACCATGATGATTTGCCAGAGATGGCCTGCACCTGTTTTTCTTGGGATTCCAGATACTGGCTAAGGCTCTTACCACCCCTATAGTGCCTTTTTTAGGCAAGATTCAAATGACAAATTCACCATTGTAACAGGTACAAGCAAGTAAAATCAAAAGGCACTCACTCGAGGCACTCCTTAAAATGGAAAACATCGACATCTGTGTAGTGACAGACACCTGGTTCAAGGCTCTAGAGAGCACCCCTGCATTACCAGGCTATAATTCATACCACACCTTTCGGCCACCTAACCTGGACTGAAACACTAAAGGCAGAGGTGTGTCCATATTCATTAAGGATATTCACACCTCCAGGCTAGTTGCTCAGCATAATGCATCTGAGATTATCCAAGTGCAACTAACTCTGGGCAAGACCGCAATCCAAATTGTAGCTTGCTACAGATCCCCACCATGCCCCAGGATTCCCACTCCTCATTTCTTGATATACTGGAAAATATTAGGGTACAACCTAACATCCTAATAATTGGCAATTTCAACTACCCCACCATTAACTGGGAAAACTACTCATGTACCAACTCTTTTGCTCAAAGTTTTCTGGAATTCATAAATTCCAATGCCTTAGATCAACTTATCTGCACCACCAGGGGCAGCAATATCCTAGACCTGGTCATTACCAACATGGGCAACCAGTGTTCCACACCAGAGATCAATTCCTTGTTGGTCATATCCAACCACAAGCTAATCACCCTAGACATCCACATCCTGCCCCAACCCCCCCTATTAGGGAAACCACCATAAAAAAATTCTCCAAAGCTAACTTCACGCTTCTTAAGACAGAAGTGGCAAACTTCACAACACCCATGCAGATGGACAATAGAGGTATGGCTGCTGAATCCTACACAAATGCACTTTATAAGCACTTACACGAGTGCATGGGTCGTGCAATCCCTAACCGAACCAAGATGCTATCCTCCAAACAAATGAAGCCAGTCTGGTGATCCCCTGCCATATACAAAATCTACAACAGAAAAAAGAAACTGTTGCAAAAAAGAGTAAAATCCCATGATTGGAGGAACTCCCTGGTCAGCCTCAGTAAGAAACTGAGATCCCTCATAAAATCCTCCAAAGCTAGTTACAAAAACAGAATCGCCACTGATTTTAAAGACAACCACAAAGCATTCTATAGCTATGTCAAGAATCTCAATGGCAACACTCAGATTTGCTCTGAGTTACAGCACAATGGCACTAAATATACAGAACCAACTGATATTGCCAACATCCTGGCAGCTAGGGTCAGTGCTAACCTTACCCCCCCTCTCACCTCCCAAAGGGCCCATTTCTATACCAGAAGAATGGAAAGTTCCTGTAATCACGGCTGCACAGGTAAAAACATCACTCTCCAAAGCCAAGAACACAGCATCCATGGGACCTGACAACATCCCAGGCTGCGTTCTACATGAACTGCAGAATGAACTGGCACCCCACCTAAGTACCATGTTCAATCATAGCCTCACCTCAGGCTTTGTGCCCACTGAATGGCGCACAGTGACGGTTATCCCACTCTATAAAGGGGGAGCCACCATGGACCCCAAAAACTACCACCCCATTAGCCTGACTAGCCTGGTCTGCAAGGCTACGAAACATATCATCATGGAACTTATAAACAATGACATTGGTAATCTCCAAACTCTGGAGTCCACCCAGTTCAGGTTTGTAAAAGGCAGATCATGCCTCCTAAACCTTATAGACTTCTTTGAAGTGGTCACCGAAGCCGTAGATGAGGGTAAGGTGGTTCACACAGCCTATCTAGATCTCACCAAGGCTTTTGACATCATCCCCCAATCTGGAATTATAGATAAACTCACTAAACTAGGTATAAATCCCTATGTCACAAAATGGGTTGCCAACTGGCTCACTGACAGGACTCACACTGTGAAAGTAGCAGACAACAAATCTGACTTCAGACCAGTGACAAGTAAAGTACCACAGGGTTCAGTCCTGGGTCCTCTCCTGTTTGGTATTTACTTCTCTGAAGTACAGGCTAACACAGAAGATCTTTGGCTAACAAAGTTTACAGATGAATGCAAACTAGGAGCCATAATCGAAACTCCTAATGATGTGGACATCCTACAAAGGGTCTCACAGAGACAGATCCCTGGTGTCAAAGCTGTGGCCTCAAGCTCAATGCCAAAACGTGCATTGTCATCCCTTTTGGTAAAAACCCATGAACTACCACATAGGCAGTAGTCTACTTAACACCAAAAGTGTGATAAGAGCCCTTGGGACATAGGTGGACAGTTGTCTCTCCTTTGATAATCACATCACCACAGTAGTCAGGAAATCCTTCTATGTGGCACGTCTCATCACAAAAGGTTTCTCATCCAGGAAAAAAGAGGTCATTGTTCCCCTCTACTCATCACTCATTAGACCCATTATAGAATACAGTGCCCCTTTTGGTATGTATCTCACAAGACATTTACAACAACTGGAAAGGCTGCAGAAATACCTCACAAAGAGGATAACCGGCCTCAAACAGATGCCCTACGCAGACTGTCTCAAAAAACTCCAGCTTTACTCCATCGCATATCGCCTACTCAGAGGCGATCTCTGCCTAACATACAAAGCTATGTCAAACCCAGAGCTGTTGGACATGCTCCACTTAAATAAATCCCAATCCCTCTGAGCTACATGCTCTAGGGACCTAAGCCTTGTCACCACAATAAACAGAACATGCTGGAGGGATAGATTCCTGTCCCAGAGACTTCCCATACTCTGGAACAAACTGCCTATCTATATCAAACAAAGCTCCTCATTAGCACTCTTCAAGAAAAATCTTGATGATTGGATGGGAGATAGGAAATTCACCCCGGGGATCACTTGACAAGGGCACAGGAAAATAATTATCTTGGATGGCAAAAGCCAGGGTACCTTTATGGCTAGGCAAATAACCTAGTACCTACCTATTAACCTATATATAATCAAACCTAGTAAATAAAAATTAAACAATGAAATGAACATCACCATCTAGAGCTTTATGTGTCATAGGAAAGTTTTTTCATTAAAAAATCAGTTTGTAGGGATTATCATATGATATATGAACACATTTATGCTACTAAGACTAAAAACATTGCTAACACTTTATTTAAACAAGTGTTTGCTTGTTGTCACTTTTAAAAAGTTTGCTTTTTGCATAATTGAAAGTCTCATTAGAGTTGTTGGGAGGTGACTTGGACAGCAGTCCTGAATTTAAGAAATTATACTGGCAACTTAAGCTGAAAGCTAATTCTACAACTTAGTCTAAGTAAATATAGAATACATTTTAAAAAAAAGGATTTTGCTGTAAAATATGTATACATGTACTTAAATCCTTTAACTTGTGGTATTTTGATTATGATTCCATGTTTACTATTGGTTAATTAATGACTAGTCATGTATTTTGCTTTGTGTATTTAACAAAGCTCATTTGTTTTTATAATATTTCTAATGACGTATTGTGCATTAAATACAGATGAATGTGGTCCTAATGTATTTATATTATTTTCTTTGATTTAACATGTTGCTGACCAATTTTATTTTTTAGTTTATCTCTATCAAAAAAGTAAAGTCTTTCGGCTTTTTCCGGTTAGGGGTTGCCACAGCGGAACACCGGTCCGCTTATGATTGGCAGTAGATTTTTACGGTGCCAGCCCGACGCCCAACCTTCAACGAAGGCACACCCATTCATGCACACACCTACCTGCATGTCTTTGACATCACTCAAAATATCTGTTTTGTAGATGGAAAGGAATTATGTGGGTTACACAAGAAAAAATCTTCACCTGGATACTGCAGCCAATGATGTAAAATTGTAAATATCCAGAGAAAAAAACATTGATGGCACACAGCAGGTATGTTAGCAAAAGTACATTTAATATAAAAGAACACAGAGAAAGTAAGCGCTTTTGCGGACAACTCCCGCTTCATCAGACTAACATTAAACAGGTTTAACAAAACATTTTAAATAGACTCATAGATCACATAGCAACCAATAAAAACAAGACACTAGCACACCAAGGTGCTAATGTTATAAAATGAAATAGTCAACAACTATACAAATATCCTAACTATTTAAAACTCTAATAATACCTTCATAAAGCCATGTATTAAAATTATATATATATATATATATATATATATATATATATATATATATATATATAGTTTCCTATGAAACCGTCGAAGTAACATTACATCGACTCTCGGAACATCAAGACTACTACATCGAAAGCTGAAATCAGCGAAAACGAAAACCGCCGAGTTCCAACATATCGAAACTGAAAAGGAAACACGCCTATTTATGTGTCATGGTAATACATGTTCCATAAACTCGATGTTCTCTAACTCGACGGTTTTCGTTTTCGCTGATTTCAGCTTTCGATGTAGTAGTCTCGATGTTCCGAGAGTCGATGTAATGTTACTTCGACGGTTTCATAGGAAACCATATATATATATATATATATATATATATATATATATATATATACACACACACACACACACACACAAATATATTCATAAAATACATAAGTATATAATCTGTGTGTTCAAAAAATGCAGTACATATAAAAAGTATAAAAATATATATATAGAGAGGCTAAGCACAGTAAATATTACTAAAAGGTATGTTTAATATATACACATTACATACAAATATTAATGTTTCAGTGATCTTGCTCTTAAAAAAGGTTTTAAGGATACTTTATTATTAAGTCCAGGTGGTACATCCACCTGGAATTTGAGTATCCATTCCTGCTCAACACCTTCTGTACAACTATTCAAATTACCTGCTCTTCTATTAACAGGGACTATTTTAAGTACAAAAAACTTAAAACCAAGTGTGTGACCTTCTTCTTTGATGTGCATTGCAAGTGCACTGCTTTCCTTAGCATTCCTGAGATCCCCTATATGCTCTAGTATTCTGTCTTTCAAAGGACGATTGGTCTTTCCTATGTAAAAAGCATTGCAGATTGTGCAATAACTAGAGTAAACCACGTTTTTCATTTGGCAATCAGCATAAAAATTAGACTCAAAGGTGAACCCCTTGTGTGGATGTAAAAAGCGGCCTCCCACATGTATATATTGACAGGCTATACCCCTCCTACAGCAGTACGTACCTAACCTGTCAGATTGATTATATTATTGTACACTGTCAATCTTGTAGCAGAACTGTCTTTTCAAGGACCTGTTGTTCCTAAAGGTGAATCTAGGTTCATGTCCTATAACTCCATTTAATTCTTTAACATTAGAAAGAATGTCCCAGTTATTCTTACTAATATTGCACACTATGTTAATATTACTAGCATATGTGAGTGGCATTCTAAGTGCATCCATCTCAGTAGTATTATTAGGGCCTGTATAGATGTTATCACTACTACATACTCCAACTTGCGTATTATAATATGCTTTACACCTACCACTTCTCTCTCTCTCTATGCCAGTTCCAGTTGTGTGTCTATATTCTGCTCTCTATACCCTTTTGACGTAAACTCTTGTTTTAGCACAAATAGTGCTGATTGTAAAGCAATGCACATCAAAGAAGAAGGTCACACACTTGGTTTTAATTTTTTTGTACTTAAAATAGTCCCTGTTAATAAAAGAGGAGGCAATTTGAATAGTCATATAGAAGGTGTTGAGCAGGAATGGATACTCCAATTCCAAGCAGATGTACCACCTGGACAATAATAAAGTATGCTTAAAACCTTTTTTTAAGAGCAAGATCACTGAAACATTAATATTTGTATGTAATGTGTATATATAAAACACACATTTTAGTAATATTTACTGTGCTTAGCCTCTCTCTATATATTTTTATACGTTTTATATGTACTGCATTTTTTGAACACACAGATTATATACTTATGTATTTTATGAATATATTTGTGTATATATATAATTTTAATACATGGCTTTATGAAGGTATTATTAGAGTTTTAAATAGTTAGGATATTTGTATAGTTGTTGACTATTTCATTTTATATCATTAGGACCTTTGTGTGCTAGCACTTTAATTTGTATTCCACATGCTTTTATGTCTTGTTTTTATTGGTTGCTATGTGATCTATAAGTCTATTTAAAATGTTTTGTTAAACCTGTTTAATGTTAGTCTGATGAAGCGGGAGTTGTCCGCGAAAGCGCTTACTTTCTCTGTGTTCTTTTATATTAAACATACTTTTGCTAACGTACCTGCTGTGTGCCACCAACATTTTTTTTCTCTGAATTATGTGGGTTGTCAGATTCAAGATCCATGACTAATTTATTTGAACACAATATGTTTTAGGCATAACGTGACAGTCAGTCAAAAAACTGAGTGTACATGGGAGCAAGGAGTACATGTAGCCCAAAAAGAAATGTAAAGTCATTTAAGTAAGGTGCCCCACCCCATAGCTTTAGTGTCTAAGTTAAAACGTGCTCTGGTAACTGGGCACAATTTTCCCCATTTCAAAGAGTTGTGGAAAATGTCTGGAGGTGAAAGCAAAAACTAATATACTGCCAGAAATACTCAGCCCAACAAAAGACAAAGAGTTGATATGAGAAGCTTTATAAAGTAATACAGTTTGGTTAAGAATAGAGATAAATCTAACACTGAGTCTGACCAAAAGACTCCATTGGGCAAGGCTATGACAGAAGTTAATACAAATTTGGACAGAAAAGGGTTCACAGTTAATGATATTTTCCACAAAAGACCGTCAGTCAAAATACTAAGAGAAGTCAATACAAAAACTGACATAGTTATGAGAATGGAGTAATGGAATAAGTTTAGAAACTCAGAAGGTAGCCAAACAGTGATATAAACAGAAAACTAAACAGGTACAAAACCAAGAATCAAATGCTAAAATAAATACAAACAGAAATAAGCTAGAAACAGGAAACCTAGCGACCTGCAAATAGATAAGAATTACTTTCATGAATTGCCCTTTCTAGTGGAACAGTTAGGTGAAGGAAAGAAAGTTGTACCTGCATTTGGAGGGCATGAAGCTACCTCATATCAGGCTATGGATGAGAGCAATGCTGACATGACTTGTTTGCATATCAGCCATGTCAGTTTTACAAAAGCCCTGTGAAAAGGTGACATTCTAATTATAGTTAGAGAAAACAGTAGAATTAAAGGGGAGACCACTAAGTGAAACAGTTTGATTTCTTAAACATATTTTGGACTAAAAATGACTTGCTTTGGGTAGTAAATAAAGACAGAAAACAGATACTGAGCCATTTACTGATATTAAAGTATTCTAGACTTCTCATAATAAAGCTGGCATATAGCCCCATTTTGGGTGGACATTTAGGAATGCATAAAACAAAGGCTAGTATTTTAGTTAGATTTTACTGATTAGGCATGATGATACAAATAGAAAATGTGTCTACAACATGCTTAGAATACCAGAAGGCAACAGCTAACCCAGGGTTTAGGATCCATTCAAGTGAATAGCAATGGACCTCATAGGTCTTCTTGTGAAGTCAGGCAAAGGTCACCAGTGGATATTGGCAATCACTGATTATGCAACAACGTTCCCAGAAGCAGCTCCCTTAAGATGATCCTCTCACAAACATCAACGGTTCCAGTAAAAATAACAAATAAATGAAAAACTGGAACAGGAGCAATGAAACAGCATTTTATTGAGGCAAAGCAGAATAACTGAAAAAATTAACGCTACACAGAACAACTCGTGTTTTCGTCCGAGTACCTCCCAGACTTCATCAGATAAGAACAGGTGCCATAGCAACCCTCAGCTTTCACTTCACGTTGGTAATTCTAATCGTGCCAAAACAGAACAGTAACATGGATGCCAAATATAATCTTATATAATACATTACATATATACATTACAATACGTATTATATAAGATTATATTTGGCATCCATGTTACTGTTCTGTTTTGGCCCGATTAGAATTACCAATGTGAAGTGAAAGCTGAGGGTTGCTATGGCACCTGTTCTTATCTGATGAAGTCTGGGAGGTACTCGGATGAAAACGCATGAGTTGTTCTGTGGAGCGTTAATTTTTTCAGTTATTCTACCTTGCCTCAATAAAACGCTGTTTCATTGCTCCTGTTCCAGTTTTTCGTTTATCCCTTAAGATGATGTTTTCTGGCATCAGAATTCTCTGAGAAATACTTATAGACCATGTACCCATTCATGCCTAAAGTAATGCATGGACTATGCCAGTTCTTCAAGGTGAGACAGCTAAGAACATCCATACATATACCATCACCAACCAGATGGGCTAGTGGAACATATCAACAAAACTTTGAAATTGATGCTGCATAAAGCTATAGAGCAAGATGGAAAATTTTTGGCCAGCTTTTTCCATATCTTATTTTCCTATAATGAAAGTACCCCAAGCCTGAAAACATATTTACTTCTTTTGAGCTACTGTATGGCAGATATCCACAAGGCTTGCTAGAAATAGCAACAGATATACGGGAAGAAGAAATAAAGAATCCCTTTAACAGTGTGATAGAATATTAGGCAGAACTGGACAGCCTAAGATCTATAACGGTCACAGAGACAAACCATTCAGTACAAACTGCAAAAGAAACAGCCAGTCTAAAGTCTTCATTGATATTTTGCAGAGTCTTCGTTGATATTTTCCAAGCACCTTATTGTTTATGGAAATCAGACTTATTTTAAGCTTTGTGTTTCTTAATTATAGTCAAACAATCCACTTATGCTATACTAACAAGGTAAAAAAAAAAAGGCTGAAACATGCATGTCTACAGATAGTGGAGTCTGGCTTTATCAGCCTGAATGCACCCAAAAACGACTTAAGTAAAAAGTCATGGGCATTCAGAAGTCATGTAGCTGAAACACTGTATGTCCTTAAGGTGTTTGCATATAATCCCATGGGTCTCCACTACAGGAGGTTTAAGGTATTAATTACACATTGAAAGCTTTAGCTTTTCTGGGTTCTTCTTGCAGTTTTTACAAAGAATTATAAAGCCTATTTTCAGACAACATATGGAAAGGATGCTGAAGACCCAACAGAAAGCATACAATTGAAATACTTATCATAAAAAAGTTAAGGCAGGGAACAAAGTGCTTGTTGCAGTGTCCACTGTCAGGGACACATTTCTTGCTATGTAGCAAGACCCTTTTGAAATAATAGGGAAAATAAAGTAAATCATAACATGAGGGAAACTGGAAAGAGAAAAAACAAAGATATATATTTGGAAGCCTTAAAATGTAGAAAGAAGATAAAAACTCCACAGCATGTCCAGAACATAGGAGAAATATTGTTAGTAACCCAGAGACAGAATGTTAAAGAATTAATACTCACAAATAAAGATGGATTCTCAGAATTACCTGGCAGAAATAATTTAATTCAGAACAATAGTAAGACTGTGACTGTCCCTTATGAAAATGTAAATTTAAAACACAGTGGTATAGTGGTGCAGTAGTTTGTATTATTGTCTCACAGCAAGAGGTTGTCTGGTTCAATTCTTGGCTGGGGTGCCTTCTGTGCAGAGTCTGTATGTCCTCATTGTGTTCATGTGAGTTTCCTCTGGCTGCTCTGGTTTCCTCCCACATTCCAAAGATATGCATCTGGAGTGTTTCTCCCCTGGCCTCTGCTGAAAATGGGCTGTACTGCACTTAGACTTTCCTGGTAAACAAATGTTAAATAAATGAACAAAAATAAAGCCCTGTTAAACACCATAATCTCAATAGCCAGGAATAAAGGCTGCATGTAATGGTTCCATTGTCTTGGTCCCCAAACCTGATAGAACTAAATAATTTAGTGATAACCTTAGAAAACTGAACAGTATATCCAAGGTTATATACTCCATGGCTAGCCTAGAATGGATGAATGGGCAGAAAAATCTGGTAGCTAAGGAGAAAACAGTAATCTCCGTATTTGATCGCTTCTAAGTGTTTTTTCATCTGTTTAATTGTAAAGGGCTACACACTGAAGTGAGATAACCATTTCCTGTTTTAAAAGTGTTTTTTTACTTGTATCTGCTCTAACTTTTGAAAAAAAACAAACAAACAAAAAAACTCCTATCTTTGTACTTGTTTCCCACCTTTCTAGTGCTACTAGAGTCCAGTTTTCAGATTTTGCTGAACTCTGGGCTGTTTGTAAGTTTCTGTGTTGCCCAGACCATTTTGAGATAGAGGAAAGCTTCTCTGTTCATCAGTGAGAGTGGTGAGCTTTGAAACAGCTTATCTCTCACCTGGAGGAGTGGTTTCAGCTCAGAATCTGTAGTTTTATTGGTCATTTTGGGCTATTTCTATTCCTTTCATCTTTCTGTTTAAAAAACAGTGTTTGCGCGATTTTGTGCACCATGCAGTGGCATTTAACTGTGGTTAAACTATTGCCAGTGCCAGAAAGTCTGCCCTTCAGATTTAGCCAGTCTTCTAGTTTTAGTGCTCAAAACTGTTTCTATTCCCTTGAACGAGCCAATCTTCTAGTTTTAGCAAACATAACTGTTCCTGGTGCTCCGCACTTGTCCATCTCTCACTGCAAGCACTAAATAATCTACAAATTACTGCAGCAGTCAACTTTCCTCACTAATTAAGAGGAATTCAGGTCCCAATACTTAAATTAATAAGCACTAACCAGGCATGTCCAAGGGTCAGCTCCTGGTGTTTTCTCCTGTCCACCTGGTGAATCTGGGCATCTTGGGACAATGTAGCAATTGCCTCATGTACACTTAAAACCGTCTCCTCCTACCATCCAACACTACAACCTGTGAGAGATGCACTTATATAGCCAAACTGGAAGCCAAGCTCTCTCAATCCAAGACTGGACTAGACAGTCAGGAGGAGAAGGTTAACACCACACTGCACTCAACACATAGTCCATCCAAACCTGCACCTCCCAAACCTACACATAGTAATACAAAACACACACCTACATTTATGGAGGTTCTCAATAAAAATCTTCCCAAACAACAGAGACCTCCAAAGCTGAAGCACAAGCAACCACCACATCTCAACACTACCCAAACAACACATATCCCACAAAATCAGTGTGCCACTCAACCTCAGCCCATAAGGCAAAACAATGTACCCAGCACACTAGTCATTGGCAACTCTATAGTCAGGCACACTGACATCCCCCTCACCAGACTGAACAAGGAGAAAGTCACTCTCAGTCCTGTCGGGTGCCAGGATCTGCCATATAATGCAACACACTCAGGTCACTCTGCAACAACTACAAGTATGATTCCATCATTGTCCACGTTGGAATGAATGACCTGAGATGTACTCCCTGGACTACATGAAAAGAGACATGGAGGAGCTCTCTGATCATGTGGCCCAGGCAGGTATGACACTAGCCCTAAGTAGCATCCTGCCATCACCCAGAATGATGCCACAGTACAAGGACAAAATGATTGACTTCAACAATTGGCTAAGCTTCTGGTGTCATTCAAAGGGAATCCAGTAACTGTCTGCTTGGGATGACATGATTAACAGGCCATGATGCTTTGCCAGAGATGGCCTGCACCTGTCAATGCTGGGATTCCAGATACTGGCTAAGGCTCTTGCTGCCCCTATAGTGCATTTTTTAGGCAAAGCTCAAACATCAAACGCACCGCCATAGTTTACATAAACAAGCGAAATCTAAGGGCAATGCTACTCAATGCTAGAAGTCTAAACCTCAAAATGCACACCCATGAGACTCTCCTTAAGATGGAGAACATCGACATCTGTGCAGTGACAGAGACCTGGTTTAAGGCTCCAGAGAGCACCCCTGCATTACCAGGCTACAATTCTTACCACACCTTTCAGCCACCCAACCCAGACCGAAATATTAAAGGAGGAAGTGTGTCCATATTCATAAAGGATATCCACACCTAGGCTAGTTACTCAACATAATATCTCCAAAAGTATTAAAGTTCAAATAACACTGGGCAAGACTGCAGTTCAGGTTGTAGTGTGTTACAGATCCCCCGCCATGCCCCAGGATGCCCACTCCATGTTTCTCAATATACTGGATAATATTAAGATACAGCCCAATACCCTAATTTTGGGAGATGTCAACTACCCCTCCATCAACTGAGAAAACTACTCATGTACTAACTCATTTGCCCAACATTTTCTGGAATTCATCAATTCCAACACCCTAGACCAGCTTGTCCATACCCCTAACAGGGGTCGCAACATCCTGGACCTGGTCATTACCAATATGGGTAATAGATGTTCCACACCAGAGGTCAACTCCTCGCTGGTCAGGTCCAACCACAAGCTAATCACCCTAGACATCCATATCCCACTCCCCTCCTCATTAAGGAAACCACCGTAAAAAAGTTCTCCAATGCCATCTTCATGCTTCTTAAGTCAGAAGTGGCAAACCTCATTATACCCACACAGATGGAAAATAGTGGCACGACTGCTGAATCATATACAAATGTACTGTATAAGCACATAGGTTCATAGATTCATAGGTTGGTACTAGGCTATCGACTCTAGGGCCTATACAAGCCTAGCCATAATAATTCCCTGGCTATTTCTTCCCACAGTATTTACTTCCCTGGACCCCTCTCTAGCAGGGCAACAGACATGATCCCTGGAGTGAGTTTCCAATCTCCTATCCAGTCATCAAGATACCTTTTGAAGAGGGCCAAAGAGGCACTCTGCTTGACATGTATGGGTAGTCTATTCCAGAGTCTGGGGAGTCTCTAGGTCAGGAACCTATCCCTCCAGCATATAACATACATGAGTGCAGCATGGACAGTGCCATTCCCAACAGAACAAAGATGCTATCCTGCAGAAAAAGGAAGCCAATCTGGTGGTCCCCTGCCATAAACAAGCTCTACAACAGAAGGAAGAAACTGCTGCAGAAAAGAGTAAAATCCCATGACTGCAGGAACTCCCTGGTCAGCTTCAGCAAGAAGCTGAGATCCCTCATAAAATCCTCCAAAGCTAGTTACGAAAATAAAATTGCCTTGGATTCTAAAGACAACCACAAAGCCTTCTACAGCTATGTCAAGAATCTCAATGGCAACACTCAGATCTGCTCTGAACTACAGAACAATGGCACTACATTTACCGAACCAACTGATATTGCCAACATCCTGGCAGACAGGTTCAGTGCTAACTTTACCCCCCCACACCCCAAAAGGCCCATCCCCATACCGGATGATTGCAAACCCTCTGAAATCATGGCCACACAGGTGAAGACCGCACTCTCCAAAGCCAAGAACACAGCATCTATGGGACTAGACAACATCCCAGGCTGCGTTCTGCACAAACTACAGAACGAACTGGCACCCCACCTAAGTAAGTAACTAAGTTCAACCATAGCCTCACTTCAGGCTTTGTGCCTAAGGAGTGGCACACAGTGACAGTTATCCCACTTAACAAAGGGGGTGCCACCACAGACCCTAGGAACTACCACCCCATTAGCCTGACGAGTCTGGTCTGCAAGGCCATGAAACGCATCATCTTAGGTCTTATAAACAAAGACATAGGTAACCTCCAGACTCTGGACCCCACTCAGTTTGAGTTTGTAAGGGGTAGATCATGCCTCCTAAACCTGATTGACTTGTTCAAAGCAGTCAACTAGAGCCATAGATGAGGGAAAGGTAGTGCACACTGCCTATCTTGACCTCGCCAAGGCTTTTGACACCATTCCCCACTCTGGTATTATAGATAAACTCACTGGACTAGGCATAAATCCTTATGTCACAAGATGGGTGGCCAACTGGCTCACTGACAGAACCCACACAGTGAAAGTAGCCGACTCCAAATCAGACTTCAGACCAGTGGCATTTGGAGTACCACAGGGTTTGCTCCTGGGTTCTCTCCTGTTCAGTATCTACTTCTCTGAAGTCCAGGCAAATACAGCTGGCCTCTGACTAATGAAATTCACAGATGACTGCAAATTAGGAGCCATAATCGATTCACCTAAGGATGTGAACATTCTACAAAGAGGCCTCACAGAAACTTAATGCTTGGTGTCAAAGTCATGGCCTAAAGCTCAATTCCAAGAAGTGCATTGTCATCCCCTTTGGGAAAAATACCATACCCTTGAATTACCACATAGGCGGTAGCCTACTAAACACTGAAAGTGTGATAAGAGACCTTGGGACACAGGTGGATAGTAGTCTCTCCTTTGATAATCACATCACCACAGTAGTCGGGAAATCCTTCTACATGGCACACCTCATCACAAAGGGGTTCTCCTCCAGAAAAAGAGAGGTCATCGTTCCTCCCTACTCATCCCTTATTAGACCCATCATAGAGTACAGCGCCCCATTTGGCATGTACCTCACAAGACATCTGCAACAGCTGGAAAGGCCACAGAAATATCTCACTAAAAGGATTACTGGCCTCAAACAGATGCCATACGCAGACCATCTCAAAAAACTCCAGCTCTACTCCATCGCATATCACCTACTCCAAGGCGACCCCTACCTAACGTACAAAGCCATGTCTAACCCAGAACTGATGGACATGCTACACTTAAAGAAATCCCAATCTCTCCGAGCCACACATTCCAGGGACCTAAACCTTGACACTACAATAAACAGAACATGCTGGAGGGATAGATTCCTGTCCAAGTGACATTCCCTGCTCTGGAATAGGCTGCCTATTCATGTCAAGCAAAGCTCCTCATTGGCCCTCTTTAAGAGAAATCTTGACAATTGGATGGGTAATAGGAAATTCACCCTGGGAATCACTGCTATGGCTCTGCTCAACAGGTGCACAGGAAAATAATTTTCTTGGGTGGTGAAAGCCAGGGAGCTCATTTGTCTAGGCTTATACAGGCCCTAGGGCCGATAGCCTAGTACTTACCTATGAACCTATGAACCTTGTTAGTCTTTTTGATTATATACAGATGCCCTTTAACCTTCGTGGCATATCAAAAATATTTCATAGGCTTATAGATGAGATTCTTAGACTCCACATGAGGTATGTAACAGATTGTCTTGCTCATGTAGTCATTTTCTCTGAAGATTAATAAACTCACCCTCCCAATGTCCTTACAACAAGTAGAATAAACAGCTTATCTGCCAAGAGTAAACTGGGAATGGCTGAAGTCTTGTATTTGGGCTACATGATAGGACTGTGGATAGTAAAAACCCAAAAAGGAAAGGTTTTTGGTGTATACCTACAAACAATAGACAAAACAAGGTCTTTTTGGGATTAGACAACTACTACCACAAATTTTTACCACAATTTGCTGCTATACTTTGTGTACTGGCTGTCTTAACTAAAGAAAGAGTCCCCTAAATGTTAACAGGATGGAAGAGACAAAAATAGGCATCCAAGAAGTTAAAAAAGTATACAGTGTTTTGAGCTCACCCTGTTAGTCCCAGACTTGTAACAATTCACAGCATTCATAGATGCATCTGGAGTAGGTTTAGGAGTAGCACTGACAAACTTTCTTAAGGGGGATGTACTCCCAATTTGCTATATACTGAAGAAATTACGTAACACTGAATGGAGGTATTCAGTGATTGACCGAGAATGTTTGGCTTTTAAATGGGATTTATTGGTTACTAACCTTGCACTCATTTTATCACTGAAGAGCAGACAGACAGATGGGTGGCCTTTGTCACTACAGCCATTTCAGTTTAAAATAATGCACCTCCAGGGCCAACATTATCTGACCGTTATTAGTTGTTGTAGGTCTATATCCCATCTATGGGTGCCAGAATCTATGTCTGCATGCTGGGTGATTATAGATTCATAGATATTCTAAGGTCATTAAATCTTATGACCATTCCAACCTTGCACTGCCAACACCTTCTTTCTCCAGGAGGGCAATACCGGTCAGTCCTGCAGTGAATACCCATCCAGGCATCTTGTTTATGTTTAAAGGAAGATACTGAATTGCACTGCTTAACATGCAGGGGGAGTTTATTCCAGAGGTTTGAGAGGTTTTGAGTTATAAACCTGGCGCTCTGTCATGTTTTATTTATCTTTTGATGAAGATTTAGGTCCATGGTTGTAATACTGGTGGAGCTACTGGACTTGAGGAAAAATTGGAGGTTCAAGAAAATTGGGTCTCTAATAGTGCAGTAAGCGAGACATAGATGTTCCCTCAAAAGTTTATTAGACACTGAATAAAGGGCTAGAGATTCCAGTCACTCTTGATAGGGACTTTAGGCCTGTGATCTTTCTGGTTAAGAACCCTCGGGGTCTTTCAAATTGTTTGATACATTTGATATGCATCCCAAAGGGGAAATTGTACTGACCTGATCAGTGCTGAATATAAGTCAGTGATTACCTCTTTAGATCTTGATGTTATTCCTTTGTAAATTAGCTGAGCTAAATAAAAGGATTTTGACAGCTGTTGTTACATGATGGAAAAAAAGAGAGGGAGCTCTCAACTCAAATACCTAGCCCCTAACTACATTTTCGAGATTTGAGAAGTGAATACCAAAAACAAGTCCCAGCATCTAGCCCTGATGTACACTGCTGGTCACTTTCAGTTACAGTGCCTGCAACTCACACTGTGTGGTTCTGTTTTTTAGACAGTTTCCTATCCATCTTACCACATATGGGTTGATTTTTAAAGCATTTGGCTTTTGTATGATGCCATCATGGGTAATGCTGTCAAAGGCTTTTGCCAGGTCAAGATACACCCCATTCACTGCAAGGCCATCATCTGCATCCTCCATAACTTGTTCAAAGAAATTTACCAGATTAAAAAGGCAGACTCTGCCCTTCATAATAAAAAAGTTGTGTGTCAAATCTAACAAGATTCTTGATATTGCAGTTTATGAGGGTAGTTATAATGCATATCATGACTTTGCAGATGAGGCTTGGAAGGCTGATAGGTCTGTAATTACCCAGCTTGGTTATAAGGCCACCCTTATGGAGAGGCATCAGCACTGCTGTGCTCCACTTCTCAGGGGCAAAACCAGCAGCTACATTTAAGTTAAACAGTTTAAGAAGGGTGTCTCCAAGGGCATAGTTCACAATGTTAATTAAGTAACTATTACTACCTGTGCTGTGAAAGCAATAAAGGGAACACCTGTGAGTCTGGGACATTTTGGGTAAGCTTTAAGAGACTCTTTGTTTGCATTTGTGTTGTACAGAAAGGAGCCATTCTGAACATTTATTTTTCACAAAGCTGTAAATGTTTAAGTACTCCATTTCACTGTTTTGCTAAGAAGAGCATGTTTTTGTTCACCTCCCTTATAAATAATCCCATGATGAATCTTGAGAAGTTGATGGTTAATAAGAGTTTCTGTGATTACTGTAGTAGGTATGTTAACTGTAGTGGTGGTGCTGCGGTAGCGTTGTCGCCTCACAGTAAGATGCTGTCCGGTTCGATTCTCAGCTAGAGTGCATTCTGTGTGGAGACATGTGTGAATGGGCATATCTTCGTTGAAGGTTGTGTGTCAGAGCTGGCAACTCGGCATGTAAAAATCTACTGCCAATCATTAGCGGACCGGAGTTCCACTGTAGCGACCCCTAACCGGGAACAGCCGAAAGACAACACACACTGTTGTAGTAGGTGTGTTTGTGTTTATACATTATACATGTACTTACTTGCTTGTTTTTCAGCCTTTTGTCTGGTTTCCATGCAAGATTGTGGAGCAACAGGAGCTGGGAATTTGCCCTTACCCTGCTGTTGTGTGATCTTGGTATGTATATAATGCAGGAGGTATGGGGAATGGAGAGTGCTTTCACCCAGAAAAAAATTTGTTTTTTTTCTCTTTTTTTCCCAGTCTTTTCAGATTCGATCTAATAAGATGATGTTGTTTTTACTCTTTTGACAGTTCAGTAAACAATAAGACACAGACACACACACATAAACACACACACACACACACACACACACACACACACACACACACACACACACACAAAGACATATTTTTAATAGGCAGATTTCTGCATTTTCTCTGAAAGATGTTTTAGTGTTTTTTTTTTCTTTTTTGCTTTGCATTCACCAAGCCGTGATGACCTAAAAATGCATTTTTTCTAAGCTGAATTATTCTACTTCCACTGTAGTATCTGATGCTTAAGTGATTTGTACAAAAGATATGAAGCTACCCTGAAGTTATGTGACCTCAAAGGGTGTGAAAGACTTGTTTCCATTTATCGCTGGACAGATCAGATTTTATGTTATAATGCTCATTGCTTTGTTCCTGCTGAAATGCAAGCTGCTTGGTGATATTGCAGCCTTTATGTATAGTCTCCTATGTATAAATGGCATACATTCCAACCACTCATATACCATCCCTATAAACTGAGTGCCTTTCTGGGTATCTGACTGACCTGGGGTGTCAGTCATGTCAATACTGCTTGACTGTACAAGCAACTGTTTCCTTAGTTAAGTGATGGAGTGTTCTTACAAAAGAAAAGTGTTTTATTTATTTTGAGAACCTTTGACAGTTTGTAAACAAAGTTTCCCTCTGAAGAGCAAATAGCTCTCTAAAAGTAGAGTGAATAATCTAATGACTTTTAAACTGATACAGCTTTTGACTTTGTTATTTGTAGGTGCCACTGTCAGCTGCTATTTCCCTACCATGTGACACAGTTCTTTCCTTCCTTTATTAGTTTTAGATGTTCTTAAGTGAAATGAACACTCACTAGTATTCAGATCCTTATCAAATGAGAGCTAACCTCACACAGTCTTCATATGCTTTGTTTCCATTACTTTTAGCTGTATGATACTGAGAAAGGACACTGTGGCTTCCAAAGATTTATAGTTTTCTGCATTTTAATACCTCTTAAAGTAGTCTTAAAGACACATGTAAGGGGCAGCACACTTCTCTGAATTTATGTTTATGCAGAAAGAAAAAGATGTTCAGTTAATTCTGCTGACACATTATAGCTAGTCCCTGTATAGCTGTCCTTTCATTCTGTTACCCGGCCCTACTGTCCAATCTGACCTGATTTTCAGTGCTGTCTGTCCTACTAGCAGCTATATAGTGAAGTGTGACCATTTTATAGTCTTTTTCCACTTTTTTCTTCCACTATGCTCATGTCAGGCACTCTTGTATTTGTCTTATTTCTTTATTTATGAAACAATTTGCCTTCCTTATTTATGTAACAGCTTGTATAATCCTCTTTTTGTATATGGCTACTCGAAATGGGCATATTATTTCATTACATGACCATATCAGTGCTCCTACAGTATAAGGCTGTTTTCAACAGTTATATGCCCAGTCCTCTACCTGTGCATCACAGTTTTGTGGTATCCCTTTTCTGACTGCTCTTTCACTTTGTGAAGTGTGATTCAGTCTTAGAGTCATGATTATGCCTATATCTTTTCCATCTCTGTGCTTTTCCCAATCATCACTTCTAGCAGGTATTTTTCCCAGCTCCCTGCTGAAATGCTGAAACTCAGAATACCGAGTGCCAACAAGCCCCACCCAAAAAAAAAAAGACCAAGAACCCAGAAAATAATACCAGCACTGACAATGAAATCCTCACGCCACATCAACACTGTCATCCATGTCCATCCATGGACAACCTGCTTGTCTCCTCCTCTTCCTTCTTTTACACTTACTTTTTCCTGATTTTACTTCTTCACTGATGAATCTCCAACAAATTTTTCATTATCCTTTCATGTTGTAGTTCCATATTGCTTCTCATTGGGTTTTGATAGACAGATATGTACCATCCTGTAGTCAATTGATGTACTTCAGGTCATTGCAAGCCAACATATGGCACCAACAAGTGACTGTTATTATAATTTTGTTGACATCTTAATTGAATTTTAATTGATGGTCTAATGTTATTTCTAATGTCTTACCTGTCTTCAACACCTCAAAAGAACATTTACTTTAGGTAAGATTTGTAAACAAGTCATATCAGTGGGGTTTTACAAGGTAGCTGTAAACAGCACTTCTGACAAACAGTAAGTCAAATGTAAATAAAAACTTCTTAGTTTTAAAGAAAAAAAAAATCTGAAGTTATACCCTCTGCTACTTGCCTTTACTGTTCTTGTGCTACATACCGGTACTATTTCCTAACACCGTTGATAGAGTAATTGACAGAAGAACATTCTTCTGTCATTCTCCTGCAAAACACGACCCTGCTACTGTTAAGAAATAATTCGGCACATATTACCTGTTTAGAGGATTATGATTGGGTTTCCAATCATAACCAGTTTGTCATATGTTCAAGACAAGAAATTCACTTCAAGAGCAAAGCCTAAGAGCTGAATCTTGATGTCCATGTCAAGGACAAACAAAAAGGAGGATTATGATTGGAAAGACCGGAATATAATTCTTTGTACTGCATGGTGCCAAACCTGCTACTACAAATGTTAGAAACAAAATGAAGGAGTGCTAAATGCATTACAGCTTTGAATGCAGTAACAAGCTTTAAAACATAAATTCAATGATGAAGTGTTTGAACTTGTTTTATAGTGCTTTGTGGTTCTGTGGTGATAACAGACTGCTGTTAATGATCTGTCATCACACTAAAGCTGAACAGCAAAGAGAGGTGCTTAGCAAAGCTTCTTAAGTACCTTTCTAACATCAGAAAAGTGTTTAACAATCTTCCATCTTCCCAATTACAGAGTGCAATTATGGTACGCCATCCACTATATAGAGGATTATGAGCAGGTCTGCTATCAGAACTATCTAATTATATGTTTGAGACAAGAATACCAAGAAATTCTCCTTGAAAAACAGCTCAACAGGTAAGTCTTAGTGTCCATGTTGAGAACACATAATAAGGGGCTATAACTAAGGAGACCCCATCATAATTTTTTTTAGTGCA
Source organism: Protopterus annectens (assembly GCF_019279795.1). Classification (NCBI taxonomy): domain Eukaryota; kingdom Metazoa; phylum Chordata; order Ceratodontiformes; family Protopteridae; genus Protopterus; species Protopterus annectens. The sequence goes on from NC_056725.1 coordinate 707,371,313, forward strand.
TTGAACTTTATCTGCTCCACGTACTAACAGTTACAGAAAATTACAAAAAAAGTGTTGGAGTAGAAAGTGTTTTGATCATGCTCAGTCTTCGAAAGCATGTAGAACAGAGAGTTTTAAAAGCATAGTGAGGAATCTAATGGTTTTTAAACCTGTTGTAGTGTCTTACTTTGTACTTTGCAGGCTGGCACTGTCCATGTGACCAGTTCTTGACAGCACTTGGTGGTGATTTACTAAAGCTGTTTAAGTACTTTCTGATGTAAGAAAGGTGATTAACAAGTTTGTCTTTTTCCCATTTTAGAGTGTAATTGTGACATCACCATGTACTTACTATACACTGTTAGGAAAAGCTGTTCTATTACTCATACTATAAATTACAAGATCATAGAATGCTTTATCTATATAGTATACGCATCAGTAATGTGGAAAATATAAATCAGATTAATGTGTGAGTAGCCTGACAATAGAAAGTAACATTTACAGTTTGAGATGTGTCTTCTTAGTGCTTGATTTTCAAAGCGCTTTCTCAATGTCCCTCACCAAATGAAGATTTCACTGTTAAGTCCATCATTGTTGAAGAGTGGCATTCAAATAGAAGAAATGCACCTGTTCTGTTTCAGATACTTTCACAGGAACAGCAGATTGTGGTGTAGTGTGCTGCAAATGACCCAATGGTCATCCTTTACATGTTTGAAACATTACTCTTTATGCATTTCTTTGTTTTAACAATTAGCTTCCCCTGCAGGCAAATGGCAGTCTGTTAGAAATGCCCCTGACCTATCTATAGTTTATACTGCCTTTCTACAAAGCTGCTGTGGTCCATTTTTTCTGAGGCAGTAGCAACAGCATCCTTTGACCTTTTAGCTTTTAGTGTTGAATGTATTATAATCCGAATCATTCATAGACCAGGTGTGGAATGTGCTGTCTTGTAATTTGGTGATGTTTCTCGTATTGAAGCTGTTTTGTGCATGCTATTTCTAAACGTATCTAATAAATGTTTATATTATTTTGTACTGTAAATGCAATCCCCTCTCACTTAACATGTGTAAAACCACTATAGCCACAAACACTCATTATGCCTTTACTGATGAAATAAATATAGAGATAACCATTAGTCCTATTATTTTATCTAGTTTACTGCGTACCTCTCAAATGTCTGGATTTTTGCAGAATATTCATATTTTTCTTACATTTTGGTTGCTCCTCATAAAATGTGTGGTTTTCTGGTAAATCATTAAGGATTGATGTCATTCAATAATGACAGACTTTATACTCCTTGGAAAATGCATGCTAATGCAAAACCTGTTATTCTGTCATCTATTTAAGTTTATAAAAGCAATATTTAAAAATTGTCAATAGTTTTGGGCCTTTGTCTCCCCCCCATTATTTTTGGCTCTGTCCAAATTTCTTGTACAAAGAGATTAAGAGGTATGGTTTACTGTTATTAGTGGGTAATAGGACTGTAGTGTTTTTAGACTTGAGGAAAATGTTTTTTAAGTATCTGTCTCTCAGCATTTGCAGATATTTTGCCATATACCTTTAATGAAAATGCACAAGAGAAAATGTGTATGTATTTAGTGTTGTTCAATAATGTGACCTATGCATGAATGCACAACTACAGTGCAGACACACCTGCTTACAACATAGCAACAGCTACATGTGCCTTGGTAACCAACCAAAGCAAGTTATATCACTGTTCTGTTGCTGTGTTTCTATTTACTATGACATGGAGAGGAAAATACCCATGCAGTCATCTGTGTGATCATATGCAACTTGTCACTGAAAAAAGTGTAATTATTTGAGGCTGCGTGGCACTTCTGACACAACTGCATACTGATTAACAAGGCACAGTAACAAGTTACTAAAACTGACCTGTCAGCTAGATACCAAAACAAAATCATCAAAAATGTTTCGACCACAGAAAATACTTCTGCAGCGTTGTCATTTCCATTATCTGTATATTTTATTTTTTTCTAATAGGTTCATAGGTAAACATTAGGTTATTATTCTACAGACCATTACAAGCCTAGCCAATAATCAGAGGTCAGAATCAAACCATGTACCTTGTATCTGTGAGGTAATGACCTTAACCATTATGCTAACCTCTCCCTTCCTTAATTAATTTTGTGCCTATCTATATGCTGTATTCTCTAGAACTGGAAAAAAGGATCATCTGTTGTTAAATAAAGTTATAGTGGAGAACTGTAAAAAGGGGAAGAATCTAAGTATGGCATAGACTGACTACAAAAAAGCATTTCATAGTGTCCTACATTCATGGATAAAAGAGCGCTTAAAAATGTATAGGATACACCCTACACTGATTGACTACATTACAGTAACCATAAAACAGTGGCAGACCACTTTGCAATTAAGGCAAGATAAATGACAGATTATTATCCCAGAGATACAAATTTAAAGGGGGATACTCCAGGGTGACTCATAGGTTTATAGGTGTGTACTAGGCTAATGGCCCTGGAGCCTTTACAAGCCTAGCCCATAGGATTACCCTGGCATCGTCCCACCCGACTTTAGTTCCCAGTGCCTCTGTCGAGGAGCACCACTGGAGTGATCCCCGGGGTGAATTTTCTAGTTCCCATCCACTCATCAAGATTTCTCTTGAAGAGGGTCAGTGAGGTGCTCTGTTTGACATGTATGGGAAGTCTATTCCATAGCATGGGCAATCTCTGGGTTATGAACCTGTCCCTCCAGCACTTTCTGTTGATTGGTAATGAGGTTGAGGTCTGTAGAGCATGTGATGCAAAGGGATTGGGATTTCTTTAGATGTGACATTTCTAACAGAGCTGGGTCAGATATGGCTTTGTAAATCAAGCAGAGATCACCTCTAAGTAGGCAATATGCGACAGAGAGAATAGTTGGAGTTTTTTGAGTCTGTCCATACAGGACAAGTGTTTAAGGCATAGGATCCTCTTTGTGAGGTACTTTTCCAGCCTCTCCAGTTGTTGCAGGTGTCTAGTGAGGTACATGCCAAATGGGGCATTATACTCAATGTTTGGCCTAATGAGGGAAGAGTAGAGGGAGACAATGACCTCTTTCTTCCTGTATGCAAAACCCTTAGTAATGAGATGTGCCACATAGAAGGACATTCTGACCACAGTGACAATGTGGTGGTCAAAAGAGAGGTTGCTGTCAACCTGTGTTCCCAGATCTCTTATAACACCTTCTGTGTTCAGTGGACTACCATCGATGTGGTAATTCATGGGAACTGCTGGGTTTTTCCCAAGGGGATGACGACACATTTTTTTGACATTGAGATTAAGGCCATGGTCCTGACACCAGTCTAAATGCATAGCATGTATTTTTTTCTGAGATTGTCTTCATATTTTTATAGTTATTTCCATTTTTATATATTCATAATTGCACACTTGCTCAGTTAAGTATTTGGTTTATGTCAGCTGTTTTTTTTTGTTTTGTTTTTTTATCATGTGACTTGTATGTACTTATTGTATGTATAATGTTTCTTGACTTGATTTTAAAAAAGTCTGCTCTAGATGAAAGCACTTAACCAATAAAGTTTATTCATAGCTGGAGATTGACTGTGGTTTTTAGGAATGATGCATAGCAGAGACGATGTGAGCAGCTTAGTTACCATTGTTGCATGATGAAAATTAACTACAAACAGTTTGAGGGAATTCTGCAGTTAGCAATGACAGAAGGAAAAGAAAAAATCTAGAGATGTATTGACAGTCTGACACTGACTTAGAAATACAGTTACTGAAATATGCTGTACTGTAACAGTGGCCTGAATAAAAAAAAAATCATCAGTAAAGGAGAAAATAAGTTATGCCCAAAGCTTAATGTCCATAGCTGCCACAACAAAAGTTCCCAAATGAACAAAAAAGACAAAGGTTTATGAAGATATGAACAGTAAAACAAAGAGGAGGTAGAAATAAAATGTTTTGATTCAGACAGAACAAGCAGTACAGAGCAGTTATATCTGCAGTGCATAACACAGCATCAAATGAAACAAAAATGTGTAGTTATCCCAGTACCTGATTGTCCATGGAGCATGATAAGTACAAATTCATGATAGACTATAAAAACATTTTATATATGTTTTTGCAAGTTCCCTTGTATAATCAAACTGACAAACACAACAAACTCAGGTATGATTAGTACAATAAAATCTACATTCATGAAACAGAGGATTACTAATGTTGCTGACAATAATCACAGAAGTCAGAAATTCAGAAAGCTTGTGTATGAATAGGAATAAAATAGATAATGCATAATCCCCATGATCTGCAGTCTAATCAACAAGTGGAGAGATCAGTGAAAACAGTGAAAAATCTCATAAGATGAATTAAGACCCTCTCATCCAGGCAGTCAGTTGAAAATGATTTATGTTGGGATGTATCAAACACCCCTGTTCTTGTGTGAGTAGATCCATTCTGTGAGGAAGTTGTGGTAATTTCCCTTGGCCATTTCCAAAAGAAGGGAGAACCATGGTTGCCTGGGCCATAAGAGACCACCACAATGATCTTGGGGGATTCCTTCTGAATCTTCAGAATTATCCTGGATATTAGTGAAAAGGAAAGAAAACATTCCTATTCAAAGGCATCAGTCTTCCAGACCTTCTTACATGGAGGTCTAAAATAGAATTTTGCCAGCTGATTTTTCATAGAGGAAGCAAAGAGGTCTACTTGATAAACTCCTGACACATGGATCAAATCTTGGAAGACCCCTAATGTAGTTTACATTCATGAAGGTCTGACCTGGTCCTGCTCAGCTTGTCTGCCACATAGTTTTCATTGAAGGAATAGGATGCCTGTGGAGTGAGACTGTGTTGTGAACCTATGCCTGAAGCTAACACAGCTAATCTGCAAAGAAGTTGTAACCTTGCTCCCCCTTGCTTGCTGATGTACCACATGACTGTGGTATTGTCTGTAACCACTTGAAGGGGTCCCGGGGACCAAAGATGGTTCAGACAGTTAAATTCCTTGATCGAGGCAAGCATCTTCTTGATGTTTATGTGCTTGCATCTGTCCTTGGTGTCCCTCACCCCCTGCACTTTTATCCCTCTCCACCAAAAAATGTCTCTTTGACAAACCCTAGGACTGGGATCATAAAAGATAAAGGATGTTGCTTCTGGGACCAAAGAGATTTCAGTTACCACTGCATTTTTCTCATGTGGAGTCTTGCCAGGGGTATCACGAGAATCATAGATTTCATGACACCAGAAATGCCAAAGTATTCCTATGCTGTGATTGAAATCTGATTGGAAAACCTGAGAAATAGATATAAATAAAGATCTATTTTTCCTGTGGAAGAAAAGCTGTTTAAACTGAAGTATCTAACTGACATCCCATTAACACAATCCTGTGTGAAGGAGTCAAGAAAGACTTTTGAATATTCTCTTGGAATCCCAGCATGTGCAAGAGATCTCTCATCCAAGAGAGAGATTCCTTACATTTTGAAAAATATTCTACAAAGATAAGCAAGTCATCTAAATATGGAAAAATGTGGATACCATTTAGCCTACAATGAGCTATAATTGCAGCTATACACTTTGTGAACACTCTTGGTGAAGTGGATAGTCCAATGGGGTAAGGCAGAGAACTGATACATCATTTTGAATTTGGGAACTATCACAAATGGGTTAGGAAAGCAAGATCCAGAACTGGTCTTCAAGCATTTTCTTCCTTTGGGACTAGGAACATCCTTGAATAAAACCCCTTCCCCATCTGAGAAGGAGGAACTTGTTCTATCACTCCTTGGGACAGCATGTGATGAAGAACACATGGAAACAAAAGAGTCAGATCTGTAGGATGAGGAATGACCCCTGGAAATGAAGAATTTCCACCCACTGACAGCAGTAAACATGCTGAATGATTTTCAGAACACATTTGTCTGAAGCAATTTGTTGCCAAAGAGAAAAATGAAGATTGAGACTTTCTGGAAGAAAAAAGGGCCTTGCTGGAAGGGTATCACAAGATCTCTTGAACAGTCAGCCAGACCTGTTGGACTGTCCTTGGTTTTGGGAGGTTTGAGAATTCTTTTTTGAGCCTCCTTGCCAATTCTTCTTAAACATCTGTGTACCTGAATTCTGTTGGGACTTTCTGTTTTTTACCAAAACTACATGAGAAGAAAGACAATTCATTGGACAATTCGGAAAAGGAGGACTGAAAAAGCTTAGAGATTCCCTGGATCAGCTTGCCCACCTCTACAGAAAAGGGCCAAACACTAAATGGCTCTCCAAGACAGAATTTACAATCTCATATTTTGCATCATCTGGGAGGTTCTGAGAATGCAGCCAAGCAAACCTCCTTAAAATAGTACAAGTGGCCATAGCCCTGGAAGAAATATACACAGTCATACACACACTGCAAACAATGAGTAGTGACCTATGCAATAGAAGACACTAAGTTATGTAAAGCAGATTTTTCTTCACAAAAGGAAACTGGAAATAATACATTCCTCATATTTTCACTATATGTCACAAGAAGCTTTAACATCTGAGCCTAGCAATTTAAAATTCTGAAAATCAAAGTTGCAGAAGTATACAATATTTTCCCATACCCATCAATACCTTTTCCATCCTTATCAGAAAGATTAAGCCTGGAATTAGCTAAATGCTTAATAGCAGTGGAGTCAACTGAGGCTATGGCTGCTGGGTCAGATTTGGAAATAGTGTATGCTTGTGTCTTTCGGCTTATCCCGGTTAGGGGTCGCCACAGCAAAACTCCGGTCCGCTAATGTTTGGTAGTGGATTTTTATGTGCCAAATTACCAGCTCTGACGCACAACCTTCAATGAAGGCACGCCTATTCATGCATGCCTCCACACAGAAGACGCTCTAGCTGAGAACTGAACGCAACAATAACTTGCTGTGAGGCAACTTTAAAAGACTGAAGAACTTTATATATCCTATCTGCCTTTTTAGGGATAGCTGTCTATTAGGAAATTTGCAGGCAGTAAGACACACATCCTCTAAAGCAGAAAGGACAGGAGGAATGGGTGTAGGTTCTGGAAAATCCTTCTGCAACAAATTAAAAAGTATTTTCTGAGGGAGTGAAAAATCTCAGTCTTCTCCCACTGAAAAGACTAGCACATTTTAGCAGTAGTCTCAGGTAAACTGAAACCCTCACAGGAAGAATCAGAAATTCAGCTCTCCTCTGAGTTTGAGTTTGAAATAGAAATCTGAGGACAAAACCTTGAATCTGTCCCTGCATCTTCCTGTTCAGATTCAGAATCCTGAATATATTCAGGAAAAGAGGTATCCCTCTTTCTTTTACCTGAAAATACTATAGAAGAAGGATAAATACCTCAAAATAAACCATGGGCCTGTCTCAGTAAACTACTCCTATCCAAAGAAATTTGAGGAGGAGTAGATGCATGCTTGGTTTTCTGTTTCTTTTTTGACAGGAATAATGGGGTCAACCATGTTATGGGCACAGCATTCTGACACAACATGGAAAACTTCCCTTTTCCCTCTCCCAGGACCCATAAGAGTGGCTCTCTTGCACACTGAGGAGACTCCAGTAGCTACAGAGGACATGGCTAACCCCCAGTCCATAGTGGCTCTAGGTACTACACCAGAGGGATCCAGAGTAATTGATGAGTAGCCTGAGATACAACTAAAGGCCACAGCAGAGTCACCCACCTGCGGCTGGGGCAAACTGATAGCCTGCTGTGGTGGTAAAGGCTGTTTGCTTAACTTTTTCTTTTTGTGTATAGAAGAAGGACCAACCACAGGACCTACAATCTGTTCCATTGTCAAGGCGGAAATGGTGCCTTTTTCCCAGGGAAGACAAGCAACAAATGCCAGTAAACTACCAGTCCACAAAAGTTACTTTTTTGACAGAAAAAAAAACAGTAAAAGGCACTCTCAAAAACTATGGCAACATTGATATGAAGAACATTGGGAGTTAAGTTGATTAGCAGTTTCTATTGGACAGCTATATGGGCATTTGGGCATGGGTTGGGGGCAGTAGGAGTCCCAGGGTGTAAGATTTTGCTAATAGAGTACCGCCATTTCTTCTTTCTTTATTTATGATTTATTTGTGGATCTAAGTAATACTATTTTTATCAGTAGTAACGTCTGTTTTAGCAAGGATACTGAGATGCTTATAAGTCTGAAGGTGGGCAGGAGGATTTTGGTTCTTTGCCACTAGTGCAAAGATGTGTCTCCTTGTGCATTTAGTGTGTGATAGTGTGGGATAGCCAGATAGTTTAGGTGGATTTAACACATTTTATTCTGATGAGGCAAGGCTATATAGGGTGTTGTGAAATAGTGAATTGAATTTAAATGCAGCATCTTCCAGACGTGAGGTGTAAAGACTGGACCAATTAAGGGATTGAAGAACATTGCTGAAAACATCAGGTTTAAAGTTAGTGAGGTTACAGCATTCCAGAAAAAGTAGTTCTTTGGAGTGGTGCTTTACTACTCTCTAGACATAGATGGATAGAGGTCATTGATTGAGTCTCAGAGGGTTCAGAAGAGCTGTATTGTTTAGGATTTGAAGCTAGGATCCAGTCTGGAATGGAACCAGACTTTGAGGTTATTGCTGTTGTGAGTACGGGAGATTATAAGTTACATATTTATGCATAAACACACACACACACACACACACACACACAAATATATATATATTACAAACACACACACACGCACACACAAACACACACACACACACACACACACACACACAAAATAGTTTTTAGAGGTTTTTTCTTTTTTTTACATTCCCTTTGAATCTTCGATGGTTTGAAACTCGATGTTCTGGTCTCGATGATCAGAAGTTCGATGTTTCAAGCTTTAATGATTCAAAGTGTCCAGTTGGTGAATTTGGGAATATTGAGGCAATGTTACAATTGCCTCATGTACACTGACAACCCTCTCCTCCTCCCACATAACACAAATACTTGCGAGAGATGCAGCTATTTAGCCAAACTGGAGGCTGAGCTCTCTCAACTCAGGACTGGCAAGACCAGACAGGAGGAGAAGGCAACTACACACACCACAAAACCAGTCTCACATAAAGCTATCACAACAATGAATCAAACACATAAACACACAAAGTCATACTCGGAGGCTCTGAGCAAAAATTTACCTAAACAGCAGAGGCCTCCAAAGCAGACATCCAAGCAACTGCCACCTCATGACACACCACAGGCAACACATAAACCACAAAATCAGTGTGCAAAGCAGTCACAGCCCTTAAGGCCAAATACAACACCAAACATACTTGTCATAGGTGACTCCATAGTCAGACACACTGACGTCCCACTCACCAGGCTGAATAAGGAGAGAGTCACAGTAAGCTGCCTATCGGGCGCTAGAATCCGCCACATAACACAAGCACTCGGGTCACTCCACAGCAAGTACAAATATGACACAGTCATTGTCCATGCTGGTGTGAACGACCTGAGATGTACCTCCCTGGACTACATGAAAAGAGACATAGTGGAGCTCTCTGATTATGTAGCCCAGGCAGGTATGACCCTGACCCTGAGCAGTATCCTTCCTTCACCAAGAATGATGCCACAACATAGAGACAAGATGATCAGCTTTAACAAGTGGCTTAATTTCTGGTGTCATTCAAAGGGGATCCAGTGTCTGTCTGCCTGGGATGACATGCTTGACAAGCCACGCTGCTTCGCAAGGGACGGCTTGCACCTGTCACCCCTGGGATTCCGGATATTGGCTAAGGCTCTTGCCACCCCCATAGTGCCTTTTTAGGCAAGGCTCAAATTCTAAACCTACCACCCTAGAAAACAAAAATGGGAAGAAACTAAGGGTAATGCTGCTCAATGCCAGAAGTCTAAATCTCAAAATGCACGCTCTCGAGGCCCTTCTCAGTATGGAGAACATTGATGTCTGTGCTGTGACTGAAACCTGGTTCAAGGCTCCTGAGAGCACCCCGGCACTATCAGGTTTTACCTCATATCATGCGTTCCGGCCCCAAAATCCAGATCACACCACAAAAGGAGGGGGTGTATCCATATTCATCAAGGATACCCACACCTCCAGGTTGGTGGCAATGCACGAAGCATCGGAAACCATCCAGGTGCAATTAACCATAGGCAAAACTGCTCTACAATTTGTAGCATGCTACAGGCCACCCTCTCAAACTCAGGAACCCCACACAGCCTTCCTGAAGACACTGGAGGGTATAAATGTATCTCCAAACACCATTATATTGGGTGACTTCAACTACCCGAATATAGACTGGGAACATTACTCAAGCCCCAACTTTCTAGCCCAAAGGTTCCTGGAGTTCATAAATTCAAATGCCATGGAACAACTAGTCACCGTCCCCACAAGAGGAGAAAATATACTAGATCTCATCATCACAAACATGGGGACAAAATGCTCCACACCGGAAGTATATCCCTCATTGGTGAGATCAGATCACAAACTTATCTCACTGGAAATCCATATCCCGCCCCCACCCCAAACAAAAAAGACCACAGTGAAGAACTTCTCTAAAGCAAACTTCACACTACTCAAGACTGGTGTGGTATCCTTCAAGGCCCCCGAGCCAGTGGAAACCACAACCCAAGCTGCGGAGGCCCTTACAAATGCCTTCTACGAACACCTCCAGGACTGCATAGATCAGGCAATCCCTAATAAAACCAAGACTCTTTCCACCAAGGGCAAACGTCCAGTCTGGCGGACCCCAGCCATAAACAAACTTTACAATAAGAGGAGAAAGCTGTTACATGATAGAGCAAAATCCATAAAAGAGAAGACACCCTTGATCATTATTAGTAAAAAAATATGAGCACTCATAAAATCATCCAAGGCCAAATTTGAGAGAAAAATTGCAATAGATTCAAAAGACAATCATAAGGCCTTCTTCAGCTATGTTAGAAACCTGGGTGGAAACTCCCAGATATGCGCAGAATTAGTCCAAAATGATACAAAAATCACTGAACCCACAGACATTGCCAACATACTGGCAGACAGGTTCAGTGCAAACTTCACCCCTCTCCCCAAAAGGAGAGATAACTATCCCAGCGGAGTGTAGCCTCCCAGACATCTCTAATGCGCAGGTGAAAGCTGCTCTCTCTAAAGCTAAAAACACAGCATCAATGGGACCAGATGGTGTCCCCGGCTGTGTGCTACACGAACTCAACGAGGAACTAAACCCGCATATAAGGCAGCTGTTTAATCTTAGCCTTGCCACAGGATACGTGCCCAAGGAGTGGCGTAAGGCAACTGTGGTCCCACTCCACAAAGGCGGTACCTCTACGGACCCTGGAAATTACTGCCCCATAAGCTTAACAAGCCTGGTCTGCAAAGCTATGGAGAGGATCATAATGGAACTCATAAACAAAGACATAGGGGACTTGCAGACATTGGACCCGACCCAGTTTGGCTTTGTCAAGGGCAGATCATGCCTTTTGAACTTGGTCGACTTCTTCGAAACAGTCACCAAGGCCATTGATGAGGGAAAGGCAGTCCATACAGCCTACCTTGACCTTGCAAAAGCTTTCGACACAATACCCCACTCGGGTATTATAGAGAAACTTACCAGCTTAAATGTAAACCCATATGTCACAAAATGGGTTGCAAACTGGCTAAAGGACAGAACCCACAGGGTTAGAGTTGCTTGTGCCATGTCAGACTCCAAGCCGGTCACAAGTGGGGTCCCACAGGGCTCAGTCCTTGGCCCCCTGTTGTTCGGCATCTACTTCTCAGAAGTACAGGCAAACACAGGAGGACTATGGCTGACAAAGTTTGCAGATGACTGCAAACTGGGCGCCATAGTGGAAAGTACATCGGACACAGATATCCTTCAGAGGGGTCTCATGGAAACTGATAACTGGTGCCAGAGCCATGGCCTGAAGTTAAATGCCAAAAAATGTATAGTCATACCCTTCGGGAAAAACAAGGTAACCCCAATCTACCATATAGGTGGCAATCCATTAAGCACAGACGAGGTTATCAGGGACCTGGGGACCCAGGTTGACAGTGGCCTTTCTTTTGACACTCACATTGCTAAAGTGGTTAGAAAGACCTTCTACATTGCCCACCTGATCATGAAGGGATTCACATCCAGATCAAGTGAGGTCATTGTTCCCCTGTACTCTTCACTTATCAGACCAATGATCGAGTACAATGCCCCATTCGGGATGTATCTCACCCGACACCTGCAGCAATTGGAGAGACCCCGAAAGTTCCTCACCAAAAGGATAAAGGGACTCCAAAATCTGTCATATGCTGCCAGACTGAAGAAACTCCAGCTCTATTCAGTCGCATACCGCCTGCTCAGAGGTGACCTGTGCCTGACATCCAAGGCCATGTCCAACCCGGAATTAATGGACATGCTCCACCTCCAAAAATCCAAATCTACCAGATCCACTAGAGCAAGCGACTTAAACCTTAGCACGGATATAAATAGGACATGCTGGAGGGATAGATTTGTCACCCAGAGACTCCCTATGCTGTGGAATAAAATCCCAGTCCATGTGAGGCAGAGCACCTCGATGGCTCGGTTCGAGAGAAATCTTGACCGGTGGATGGGAGATCGTAGGTTTACCCCGGGAATCATCTTTGTGTCACTGCTGGACAGAGGCACAACAAACTAATGGGCACAGTATTTTTTAACATAAGGGGTGGCGTAAGCCACAAAACTTTGGGCTAGGCTTATAAATGCCTTAGGGCAGATAGCCTAGTATAAACCTATGAACCTATATATGTATGTATGTATATATGTATATATATATATATATATATATAAATATAAATATATTTATTATACATACACACATATATTTATTAAACACACACACATATGTGTGTATGTATATATATATATATATATACATACACACACACACACACACACACACACATATATATATATATATATATATATATATATATATATACACACACACACACACACACACACACACACACACACACACGCGCACACACACACACACACACACACACACACACACACACACACACACACACACACACACATATACACAAATATATTTATTAAATACACACACATATATAGATATATAGATATTGTGCAGCTGACCTACTAAATCTGTCTGCAAACAGTAGAGTGGTGCAGCACCGTGAGAGTGCTTTGAAACAAAAAAATTCTGATTGCCTGGGGAAAATTGGTGTCTTATTGTATAACAACCGTGTAAAATTAAAGTAAAACTCTAGGCGTGATGACTGTAGGTCTAAAGGGTATAGGAGAGATGGTATAAAGAATGCTAAAGAGCAGAACTTGTTTGTAAACTTGAGGAAAAGATAATGGGAACCTTTTCAGGAAACATAATTGCATGATAAATGGCCAAACAACAACAAGAGAAAGTAAATAAAGCATTCTCAGGATTTTACATTTGTGCAAGAATGCATGAATCCATAGATAGACAGTGTAGAACTGCACAAGCCAGGGGCACCTGTCCTAAACTAAGAAAATCATATTAAAATTAGAACAGATCATTTCTGAAAATAAAAATACAATGACAGAGTTTATTAGAGGTTTATGGCTGATCTTGGCCAGCAAAAGACATGTCAAACTGAAAAAGAAATATATTGTAGATTTGTAAATAAGACTCTAGGAACTTTTTGTGTATGTTGGAGCAGACAATCAGAATAATAAACTTGAAAGTACTCAGCAAAATGATATCAAAACTGTAAGTGAAAGTACAATTGTGTAAATTCTAACCATAGCATTAGATGTCTTTCTCTCCACTTTTGCAGTATTCTTAACATCAGGGATCCCCTGCCAAGGGTGGCCCAATGTCCAGCCAGTATAACAAAGCCTTTAGGTTGTTAATGATACGCCGTATGTCACACATATGCTCCCCACACTAGGCGTAGGGCATAAAGGTAATATCCGGACATAACATCCTCAGAACTGAGAGCCCCAGGAGAAATGCCTGCCCTAGGATACCATTGGGTAACATAAATATCCGGAGGGACAAAGGACCAGGAAGAAGGGAGGTAGTGAATACTGCAACAGTGAAAAGAAGGAAATCTACTGTTATGGCAGGAATTTACACAATGTAATATGTCCTCCATTTCAGTGTTACAGTTTTCTTAACATGAGGGAGACTGCACAAACTCAGGCAAAAGACAGGGAGGAGGAAGGGCCAGCAGAGCCTTCTAGGAAACCATGAAGAATGGTCCTAGCAAAACCAGCTCTAGCCCTGGATATGACATCCAAATTGTAGTGCTTGGTAAAGGTATACACAGAAGTCCAGGTAGCTGCCTCAAGGATTGAATTAGTATCCAAACCCTTGAAAAAAGGACCAGAAGAAACCACAGCCCTAGTAGAATGAGTGTTGACCATAGAAGGAAGGCTCTTAACATGACAAGAATAACAAAAGGGAAATGGCTTTAGAAATCAAAGAGGAAATAGTCTGCTTGAAAACTGCCAATCCTTATGATCTAGGGTGAAAAGAAACAAGAAGCTGGTCAGATTTTTGGAAAGCTTTAGTTTTGCCCAAATAAAATCTGAGTTGTCTATGCACATCCAAAGAGTGCAACAGCATCTCACTAGCGGATTGAGGAGAAGGGAAAAAAGTGGGTAAATGAATATACTGATTAGGAGACAACTCGTTCACCACTCTAGGCATATAAGAAGGATTAGTATGAAGGGACACCCTGTCCTTATAGAAAACTAAGAAAGAAGGAACAGCCATAAGTGCTTGAAGCTCAGACACCCATCTGACAGAAGTAAGAGATAATAAAATAACAGTCTTCCAGGAACAATGCTGTAAGGAAATTGAAGCTGCAGGCTCAAAAGCAGCCTGTGTCAATAAAACAAAATGAAGATCCCAGAAAGGAGGGACAGGCTTCCTGTGAGGTCTAATATGAAGAAAACCTTTAAGAAACAGTTTGACCTTAAACCTAGAGGCAAAAGGAGGAGCTAAGGAGGAGCTAAAGGCAGACAAGCAGAAATAGCTGAGAGGTGGGCTTTAATAGAATAATATGCTGACTCAGGACTGAGCAATTCATATAAATTATAGAGAACCAAAGGAACATCCACAGTAAGTGTGCCCAGATTATGAGAAAAATACCAAACAGAAAACCTCTTCCATTTGGAGAAGTAGGATTTCCTAGTAGTGGGTTTCCTGACCTTCTGCAGAACCTGAAGCACGTCCTCAGAAAAAAGATGCCTATAGGTAATCAAAATCCCATCCCCACAGTGTCAGTTGAAGAGTGAACAGGTGGGGATGGAGGCGAGATCCCTTGTCTTGTGTGAGAAGAGTCATCCTGTGAGGCAACTTGTGATGACTGCACTTGGCTAAATGCAGAAGAAGAGGGAAGCAGTGCTGTCTGTCTGGGCCAAAAGGAAGTCACAAGCATGATTTTGGGAGCATCCTGTTTTATCTTGCACAGGACTTTTGGAATAAGAGGAAGGGGAGGGAAGACATAAAGAAACATTCCCTTCCATGAAAAAGATAGGGCATCCACCGTCCAGACCAGAGGACATGGAGTCCTGCCACAAAATTGACCAAGTTGCTTGTTCAGAGTAAAGGAACACCCTTTGAAAGGAGATCAGAGTTAAATCCACAACTGAAATTCTGGATAATGTCCAGAAACACATACCTGTGAAGTATCCCCTCATGGGATTGTGTTTTGGACCTGCTCAGAGAGGAGTCTGCCCAAAAAAGCCTTACTTGAAGGAATGTACACCGCCTGTAGTGTCACTTGGTACTGAATTGCTAGCTCCCAAACCTGAAGTCCCAATCTGCAAAGAAGATAGGACCCCCCCCCCTTGTTTGCTGACATACCACATCACTGTGGAGTTGTTTGCAAAGATCTTTAGGGACCCTGGAGAAAACAGAGGATGAAAAGCAGTTACAGCCAATGGAAGAGCTTTCATCTCCTTCATATTGATGTGCTCCTTCTGTTGCTGAGGAGACCATAGGCCTTGCACCTTTAAGTTTCCAAAGGAAGCCCCCCAACCCCTATCTGAGGCATCTGTGAACAGCTCATGAGAGGGAAGCGGGGGTTGAAAGGGGAGCCCTGGATTTAAAGTCAGTTGGTGAATCCACAACTGAAATTCCAACTTGAGAATTGGAAGAAGAGGAATTGGAAACTTTATAAGATCAGAATGCTATAGCCAAACTGACTTTAGATACCACTGAGGCATTCTCATGTGCAGTTTGGAAAAGGGAAGCATAGGGATAGTGGATGCCATGAATTCCAGAGCTCTCATAAATTCTCTGGCTGAAATCAAAGCCAGAGGAAGAAGGGACTGAAAAAAGGAGATCAGAGTTAAATCCTAGGGAGGAGCTAGGGATACTAATATATGAAAAGTCTGGATCCTGCATCCCAGAAAAACATGATTGTGTGACGGGTACAGGAAGGATTTTTGAAAATGTACAGTGAATCCCAGGCTTTGCAACAGAGTGATGGCAAACTGAAGGTGCTGTAAAAAATATCTGGAGAGAAGGCTTGAATAAGCAGGTTGTCTAAATAAGGGAAGACATTAATGTCCCTGAACCTGCAAAAAGCAATGACAGGAGCTAGGCATTTTGTGAATACCCTTGGGCAGTAGAGAGGTCAAAGGGCAAAGCAGAGAACTAAACATGCCAGGAAGCAACAGAGAAATGCAAAAACTTTCTGAAAAGGGTATGGTTAGGGATATGGAGGTAAGCATTCTTGAGATCCAAAGAAACCATAAAGGCTTGAGAAAGCAGCAGAGGGAACAAAGTCTGAAGGGACAACATTCGAAAGGAGGTTACCTTCAGAAAGGTATTCAGGTGAGAAAGGTCCAGAATGAGTATCCAAGTTCCTTCTTTCCTTTGAACCAAAACATTCTGGAATAAAACCCCTTCCCCCTTTGAGCAACTGGAACCTCTTGAATGGTTCCCTAAGACAAAAGACCACACATCACCTCTGGAAAAAAGTCCAACTGGTCTTCAGGTGGCTGAAGAATGCTCATAAAAGGGGTAAGAGATTTCCAAACCATGAAATTCCCTAGGTGAATAATGAAAAAAAAACAGGAATCCTGGGTTATGCTTAACTAAACAGGAAGAGACAGAGAAAGACAGTGTGAAAGAGAAATGTGGCTGGGAAGAACCAAGTAGACAGCACCTGGTTTATCAGGAAAGGAAGGCTTCTGAGCAGAAGGAGGTCTGTGTAGACTTAGCAGGAGGAGCCATTCTATCACCCTTTTTACCTTTAGGAGGAGGACCAGACTGCCTTCTAACAAAGGCTGGTTTATTGCTATAGTTTCTCTGAAATTTTGGTCCAGGGGAAACCAAAATATGTTCCAGGTCCTGTAATTCCTTGCCTTTTTTTCCTGAAGGGACTTGAACAAATTATCAGCAACACCAAACGAAAATTTGTTGTCTTAAGGAGCATCCATCAATTTAGCCTTAATATCATCAGGCAGATGTTTAAGCTGTAGCCAGGAATATCTCCTCAACACAGAGCCAGAAGCAGCAGCCCTAGTAGAAGCATCTGCTGCATAATAACTGCACTTAATAAAATGGTGAGCTACCAATGAAGTAGTCCCTAGGGCCTTCAGTGATAATCAGCCACTGTTCCCCTGAATGTCTGAAGAGGACATCTGCAAAGCCTCCGTGGATGTTCAAGAAGCTAGATCCATGATGGCCTCTGAACCGAAAGAGACAGAGGAATCCAGCACAAGAACTGGATGAGCCTCTGTGCTTTTACCAGCCTCAAGAGAGACATCTGGCAGAGGAAGCACAGCTGGAGAATCTGACCTGACTTTTTTGACCTTCTTCTTCGAAGACATCTGACCCTTGGACCAGAAGGTACCCTCCACAGCGTATTTTGCTAAAAGCTTTAGATGCTGGTTCTCAAGATAGGTGTCTAGGGATGAAAGATGACTATGTAAGATCTTTGGAACAAAAGCCTGCCAAATAGTATAGGATGTGTGGTTGTGAGAAACACCTAAACAAAACAAGCACTGCTCATGATGGTCTTTATGGAGAATCTGTCTCCCACATTGGCACTTACCCTTTCTGGATGACAAACCCCACAACAACACAAATACAAAAGAAAAGGATAAGCAAAAAACCCCAATGGGGCACGTATCTGAAATGGCTTGGTATACCAGCAAATGACTCAAAGGATCAGACCAACAATCAAAGATTGCATTCAGACTGGCAGCAGGGAAGTTCTGAGGATGATATATCCTGACGTCACCTTTATGCACTATGCCTAGCATGCAGAGCATATGTATGATGTACAGCATATCCTTAACAACTTAAAGGCTTTGGTATACTGGCCGGACATCAGGCCGCCCTTGGCAAGGGATGCCTCATATTAAGAATACTGCAATGGTGAAATGGAAGGACATCAAGGGGCTGTGTTAAAGCAGTGTGTCAACAGAAATGAATTAACAGTTAAGAAAAGGTCAGGAAGGTATGAAAAAAGAAACAGTCTGAGCAGCTTCAAATGGCCAGCCTGACTAGGACGAGCCAAATGAAGAGTGTGCTTGTTTTAGTAGAAATGGAAAATTCAATGCATAAATTGGAAAAAGAGCAAAGGGAAATGGTGCTAAAACCTGAAAGACAAAAGAGAAATCAAGTTTAGACTCAAGCTTGTATTGTGGGCTATTAGAGTGATAAAGACTATCTTTTAGGAGGCATCCATTGCATACCTCTCAAAATCTTAGCAAATGAAATCTAGAGAAAGCTTAAAATAATGGAGGGACAAAGGCCCAAAAATAGAGACAGATTTTAATTATTGCTCTTATAGTCAATGAAAGTTACTAGAATAATAGATTTTTATTAGCATGCATTTTTTGAAGGCTATAAAGTCTGAAACTCAAATATGTGTCATTATTTAATTACTTCAGTCCTCAGTGATTTTCCAAAAAAACTACCAATTTTATGAGGAACGCACAAAAAATATGAGGCAAAAATCTGTACATTCTGCAAAAATCTGGACTGTTGAGAGGTATGCACGGTATTGATGATGCTATTCTTGACTTAAAAGTGAAGGATCGGGAAGCACAGACTGAATATGATGTGCTTAAAACCCAAATCAGAAAGACTGAAAATAAAATGAATAACTGTACACACACTTCTGCTCTAAACTGAAAAAAGATAGAACCAGACAGACAAAACCTTGAGACTAAAGTAATGTAGTGCAATAACAAATAACTTTTGCTACCCATTTCCAGGCAGAGAATAGATTATGATAACTGATAATATGGCTATGCTGCAGAGGGTGTGTTATGATAAATGCCATGTCTGTGATGAGTTAACATACAGCTTCAGACTTTCTGAGGTGAATAGGTATGTCACAGTGCGAACAGATCAGCTCAGTGAACCTGAGGTACAGAGAAGAAATCTTGAGGAATGGCTACATGAAGCTACACTTTCTGTAGCAGAAGAAATTATGTTTAGACAGTCATGTAAGACTCCATGCAGCCATCGCGATCCAGGAACAGCCCGAAATCCCATGTAAGAGACCAGCTAAAACGTCTCTTACACAAGCAGGGCGTGGATATGCTAATTACCTCACTTGCAGCCGAAAGGCATGCAAATGAGGTAGATTAGCGATCCACTAAGCTGAAACCAGCCCGTGTAAGAGTCGTGTTAGGTACAGAAATGTACTCAGTTGACAACTGAGTACGTTACTGCAAATAACACAATGGAGCCATGACAGCTCCAAATAAAGTGTGCATATGTAGCAGGCAGCATGCCAATGGCCAAGTATGTGGCCATTGGCACGGTAACCTGATGCAAACATCAAATAAAATACTTTTTTTTTCGGCGATCGGTGATGTTTAAACGCAGCACAGCCCCGCACAAATGGGCTGCGCTAAATAAGACATAAAAATAAAGGTTTGAAACCCACAAATGTGGGTTTTATGTAATGCATGGATTTGCAATGCAGGGACTAGCAGACCAAAAACAACATGGCCACCGTTTAGTGGTTGCTAAGGGGGGAAGCTGAGTGTAAGACATGTAACTAAGCATTAGTAGGCAATCCTATGTAAATGAGTGGTAGGATACTGAATCACATTGTCACATAGCAAATGAGCACATTCCGTGTAGTGTAAGAGTTAGATAAGGGGGAGTAACAGAGTAGGAGATAGGTGACATCACAGGGGAATGTCAGGAAGAAATCAAGCTCATTGGAGCAAAGTGGTATGTGAAAGATGTCAATCACACAGCATAGAAAGAGGAGTGTCAACAGATAAGCATGGGAAAGTCAAGAAATGGAAGGTGTACACTGTGGCCAACACCAAAGTTTCTTGCTGTGCGTGCATGCGCGCATGTGCGCGCTGGGAGGCGCGAGTAAGAGAGTGCGCACGTGTAAGGCAGAGTAAGCATGTAGGAGCCTGTGTAAAGATATATAAACCTGTTTGCGCTGGTGTGCGCTCGTTTTAACCCGAATAAGCAGAGTCTAGTCCATGTAAGCATGTGTGCGCGCATGGTAGCCACTGTGAACGTGTTTCCGCTGGTATGCGCGCTGCTCCCCCCTGAGGAAACAGAGAGGAAAAAGGAAGCAGAAGAAATAGTAGGAAGCTAGCAGGGAATACTGGTAGAGCTAGCAGGTGAAAACAATTAGAAGCAGGCAATTACACAGGCAGAATACTAGCCCAGCCCAGCACTTAAAACACTGAAAACAGCATTGCAGTATGTTTCTCTCAAGAGACACTGCAAGACAGGAGTAAGCTAGTAGAAGTGAAAACTGAAAAAGCTGCACTCAGACCAAACATGCTAGGAGCTGCCATAGCTGTTATAAGGAGACATAGGAGACTTGCTGAGGGTAGTGACAATGCAAATGCTGCCAGACAACCCACAGTGAGGAGACGGAGAAGAGTGTACAGGCCCGGGGTCACCTACCAGGTGTTACATGAGCTGGAGATAGTGGAGCACTATAGAGTGGACAGAGACCTCCTGCAGCAAATTGTTGAGCTGTGCAGGCCACGCCTCACACACAGAACTAGTGGGAGATGCTGGATATGCACTGGAGCCATGGCTGATGACACCCATCAGAAACGCACACACACCTGAACAAGAACGCCATAATGAGGCACACGCACATACACGTAATGTAATAGAGCGTGTGTTTGGGCTGCTCAAGTCATGTTTCCGGTGCCTGGACACATCTGGTGGAGCCTTGCAGTACTCGCCAACTACATGTACCCAAATTGTCATGGTATGTGCTATGCTACATAATATGATTCTGCAAAAACAGCTGCAGCAGGACCAGCATAGGGCCGGGACAAACAGCCCCCCACCATTGACAAGGCCATCACAGGCAGAGTGTGTCTCGGAGGAGGAACAACCTGAGCCTGCCCCAGTAGGCAGAAGAAGGTGTGCCCAGTATGCCCTGGCCTTGGCAAAGAGGCAATGCATAGCACATACACTGGCTCAGTAGGAACCCTGGGAATGATACCCCTCTCTGACTCACTCATATAGTAACAGGGACGCCTAACATGACACAACCTGTTCTCAGACATGTACAGGGAGTGTAGTATGTGCATCCAACAGAGGCAGCCCTGCAGCACCACCTGAGGCATGATTGCCATGTGTTAAGCAATGTAGCACCATCTAGTATATGCAAACATGAAGACCCTGCCTAACATCTCACCCTCACCAAGCATGATGCCACACTATGAAGACAACAAGATCAAATACAATAATTGGCTGAAGTATTGCTGTTAGCAAGAGGGAACAAATGGCTGACAGCCTGGGATGACATGCTGAGCAAGACATGATGCCCCACCTGCTAGGGATGGCACGCACCTAGCACACCTGGCTGTGTGGATACTGGAAAAGGCTGTTGTCACCCCCACTGTGCCTTGAATAGGTAAGGCTGGAAACACAAACCCACCACCATAGGTAGCACAAGGGATAACAACCTGGACGTAATGCTACCCAATGCCAGAAGTCTAACCTGCAAGGTGCATGCAGACCAAACCCACCACAGCATGGAGAATGGTAATATCTGTTCTGTAACAGAAACCTGGGTCAAGGCCCAGAAGAGCACTCTAATACTACCAGGTTATGCCTCATACCATGCTCTACATCTCCAAAACATGGAACACATTACAATAGGAGTGTGGCTATCAGTAATTGTCAAGGATAACCACACCCCCAGGTTGGTACCACAGCAAGAAGCAGCATGAACTATCCACGGGCAAGTAACAGTGGCTCAAACTGTGTCCCTGTTTGCAGCCTGCGACAGACCACACTCACAAACCCAGGGACCCCAGCCAGCCTTCTTGAAGACACTGCAGAGTATGAATGTCTCAACAAATACCAAACAAGGCACACACAAAGTATGACATAGGTGGCACTCCATTATGTATGGAAGAAGTAATCAGGGACCTAGGGACACAAGTGGACGGTAACCCATCATGTGACACTCACATTGCCAAGGTGGTCAGGAAGATCTGCTATATTGCCCACCTTAATATGAAAGGATGCACATGTAGATCAAGAGAGGTCACTGTGCCCCCATACTTTTCCCTTATCAGGCCCATACGTGACAACAATGCCCCAGTTCGGATGTACCTTACCTTACACCTGTAGCAGTTAGAAAGACCCCAAATGTACCTCACCAACAGGATAAAGGGTCCAAACATTTGACATCTGCAGCCTGGCTGAAGAAACCACAGCCCAATTCACAAGCATACTGCCCAGTCAGAGGCGATGTATGCCTGATGTACAAGGCCATGTCCAATCCAGAATGAATGGACATGCTCCACTGCAGAAACCCCAAATCCAGCAGAGACACCACAGTGAGATATCTGAACCTCCACACATAGATAAATAGGATGTGCTGGAGGGACAGATCCATAACCCAGAGGCTCCTTACACTCTGGAACAGAATCCCAGTCCATGATAGGCTGAGCTCCACACTCATACTCAACAAGAGAAATCTGGTGAAGTGCATGGGAGATAGTAGGTGTACACTGGGGGCCATCTCTGTGTCACATCTAGTAAAGTAAACCTTAAATGGGCATAATATGCACATTGCAAGGGGTGTCGAAACTCACACACAGTCTGTCCATGCTCAAACATGGCCAGGGCAGATAGCCTAGTATGAACCTATGAACCTATGACGATACAAATTGTACAGGACACAAAGGATTATCACACAGCTGTCCTACCTGATGGTAGGAACC
Organism: Protopterus annectens; assembly: GCF_019279795.1. NCBI lineage: Eukaryota > Metazoa > Chordata > Ceratodontiformes > Protopteridae > Protopterus > Protopterus annectens. Next base: position 707,394,384 of record NC_056725.1, read on the forward strand.
ATGGTGATAATCCACAGATATGCTCTGTAGTACTCAAATATCACAAACAATACACCAAACCCACACACATTGACAACATCCAACCTAACAGATTCTTTGCAAACTCCCCACCAGCACCTTACTGCAAAACATCTATCCCAGCAGAGTGCTGGCCCCCTGACATTGCAGATGTTGAGGTAACAGTCAGCATCTACAAAGCAAACCACACAGCATCAATGGTACCAGATGGTGTCCTGGGTTGTGTCCAACAAGTACTGTAAGAAGAATGGAACACCAAATAGCACTACTGCGCACTATCAGTCTTACCACAGGATATGTACCCAAAGAGCAGTGTACAGCAGCAGTGGTCCCTCACTACAAAGGTGGTGCCTGAATGGATACTGCAAACTATCACCCCTCAACCCTGACTATCTAGGTTGGCAAAGTAATGGAGAGGATGATCATGGATCCCAGGAATAACGAGATTGGGTACCTACAGACATTGGACCCTACCCAGTGTGGCTGTCATAGGGCAGATCCTGCCCCTTGCACATGTCTGACTCATGAGAAACATGCACCAAGGCCATTGATGTGGGGAATGTGGATCACACAGCCTATCTGGACCTTTCTAAACCCTTCCATAGAATACCCTAGTTGGTGGTACAGATAAGCTCACCAGCCTAACTATAAACCCCTATCCAAGTAGATGGGTTGCAAACCAGCTCAAGGACAGAACTGACCTGGTCAGACATGCTGCAGCCATGTCAGACTGCAAACCAGGAACAACTGGCATCCCACAAGGCATGGTCCTGGGACCTCTCTTGTATGCTATATATGTCACATAGGTACAGGCCAACATGGAAGGACTCTGTCTGAACAGGTTCGCATAAGACTACAAACTGCTCACCATATTGGACCCCCCAGCTGACACAAGCAACCTACAAAAGGCACACATAGAAACAGACAAGTGGTGCCACAGTCATGTCAACAAGCTAAATGCAGAATAGTGTATAGTCATCCCCTGTGGACACACAGTACATGGCCAGAAATTACCACATAGGTGTTAACCCAGTAAGTACATCAGGAGCAATAAGAGACCTGGGGACACAAGGTGATAGATATCCTGCATGTGACAACCATGTGTCTGTAGTGGTTACAGTAACATACCATATACCCACCTAATCATGAAGGTAAGCACAGCTAGGTCAGGGTAGGTCAATGTGCCTCTCCAGTCATCCATCAGCAGCCTCACAATTGCGTACAATGGCCCTTCAGGGATGTACCTTAGCAGACACCTACATCAACTGGAAAGACCCCACAAATACCCCACCAGGAGGATCGCAGAGCTGTAACAGATGTCATGTGTCACCTGATTAAACAAACTGCAGCTCCACACAGTGCCATACTGCCTGGCTGGAGGTGAACTGTGCCTGATGTATAAAGCCATGACCAAGCTGGTATCAATGGACACTTGGCACCATGTAAAATCTGAATGCTGGTGACCTATGCAGCTGACAGGCCTGAACCCCAGCACAGACATAAACAGGACATGCTGTACCGATTGGTCCATAACCCAGAAACTCACTCCACTCACGACTGAACTCCCAGTACAGGTTATCCAGGGAGTCCCTCATTGACTGTCATCCAGAGGAATCATGATGACTGGATGGGAGATGATAGGTGTACCCTGGATATCACTTGTATGTCACGGGTAGACAGAGGCACAGCACACTAACCTTGACATATGTCATGGCAAACACCAGTAAATGTGTGTTGAAGGACAAACACTCTCTGACTAGCATTACAAATGGACTAGGGCACATGGCCATTGTTTGTCACTGTCCACACAACTTGTGGAATACATTAACAATGTCGGACAATCATGTACTATGCTGTCCATATCTGAACAAAATGCAACATGGTCATATCTGCACAACTGGCCCTCAACCAGTCTGGTGTGCTCACTATAAATATTACAAGCAGTGATAGGACTGAAACCGATGATACTGTCCACCACAGTGAAAGTACTGAACCAGTATACTATACGACAATACACTGTTTGGTCAGTAGGAAAGGATGTTGACAACTGTATGCAAATTATCCCATGGCAACCCTGCAGGCACAGCATAATGCCTGTTAGGTTCAGACACAAAGCAGTTGGGCAGTAAGAACACAACCTGATGTCCAACACTCAACTGTACATGTGAAATATAGATGATGTCCACACACATACACAAATGTGGTGGACCACAGATCCCAACATAAGGAAAGTTCACACTGGCATGCTCGCACACTTAGATAAATGAGACATGTCAGTCAAGAAGCCATAGAAACTGTGAACTGGGCATGCTCGCACACTTAGATAAATGAGAAGTGTCAGTCAAGAAGACATATAAACTGTGAACTGGGCATGCTCACACACTTAGGCCATGTCACAGTTCAGCAGTTGCACACACATATCTGGCATTTGTATGTGTTAACACAGGAACCTCCCACAATACAGAAATCTGCCCAGTGCACACAGTGAAATTACAACAGAGACATAAGTAAAGTACTGGATCCCACTCATATGCAAACATCTTCCACAGTACACAAGTTGTTCATAGAGATAGGGAAAGCTATGGCAATAAAGACCCACAAACAGTATATGAGCAACAGATACTTGCATCTGACAGGTAAACATATGGCCGTAGAGTGCAATACTAGGCTGTTGTCCCTAGGGAATACAGAAGGCTATCCACAGTGTATGTGGCATCTGCCTCCACAGTACAGTAGGCCACTGTGCCTGTGCAAAGTTAATGCATAGATATGCTCAGCCTTGTACTGATGGATAGTAACAGATGTACATACCTCTGCATACATCAATGATGTCAGCACACTATGAGCACAAATGATACCCAGTAACTTGAATAGCGTGCTCTGCTACTGTGTCTCTCACAAGTGTCATAACATAGTTAGGTAGGGGGTTGAATCCTGCAAGTGCTCAGTATGTGTGTGGGGGAGTAGTGTGTGTGCAATTCTATGTGTAAGAGAAATGCCCCTTTTGGCAACTATTACAACACAACACATGCTGCATATTCCACTGTCTAAACACTGATGATGTCAGCACCCTATAAGTACAGCAGGAGAAAGCAAGCCTCCCAGAAATGCAAATAGTGTGCTCTGCTACTGCGTCTCTCACAAGTGTCATAACATAGTTAGGTAGGGGTTTGAATCCTGCAAGTGCTCAGTGTGTGTGTGAATGTAGGGGGGAGTACTGTGTGCGCAATTCTATGTGTAAGAGAAATGTCCCTTTTGGCAACTAGTACAACACAACACATACTGCATATTCCACTGTCTAAACACTGATGATGTCAGCACCCTATAAGTACAGCAGGAGAAAGCAAGCCTCTCAGTAATGCAAACAGCGCGCTCTGCTACTGCGTCTCTCACAAGTGTCATAACATAGTTAGGTAGGGGTTTGAATCCTGCAAGTGCGCAGTGTGTGTGTGAATGTGTGTGGGGGAGTAGTGTGTGTGTGCAATTCTATGTGTAAACAAAATGTCCATTTTGGCAACTATTACAATACAACACATGTTGCATATTTCACTGTCTAAACACTGATGATGTCAGCACCCTATAAGTACAGCAGGAGGAAGCAAGCCTCCCAGTAATGCAAATAGCACATTCTGCTACTGCATCTCTCACAAGTGACATAACATAGTTAGGTAGGGGGTTGTATCCTACAAACGCCATGTGTGTTTTTGTCACACATTTTGTCCATGTGTGTGGGGTGTTGTTCCCAATATTGCAAGACATACATTTTATCAGTAATGTCAATGCACACATGATGTATGTGTGTGCCACCTACACATATGTACCTGTGAACTTCAATAGTTCCCATGTCCGAAGCCTGCCTCATGTGAATACATGGAATATGCATTAGACAACTGTATGACTGTGGTGTTCTGTGCAGGGACTGCATGTGGTATGTGAATATACAGTGTGAGTTGTAGATGGTGTTATCCCACCAGCGAGGGATACACGACTGGTCTGGAACATATAGTCCACATGTTGGTGATGAACAGGTGCAGCATGTTGTCACCTCTTGTGGGAGTGGTAACAAGTTGTTCCATAGCAATGCAGGGAATGAATGCTAAGAACCCTTCAGATAGGGTCTTGGAGCTAGAGTAATGCTCACACTCTATGTTTGGGTAGTTGCAGTCCACCCATATAATGGTGTTTGTGGAGACCGTCATATTCCCAGTGTTGTCAGGAAGGCCAAGTGAGTTTCCTGGGTATGTGAGGGTGGTGTGTGCCAGGCTATGAAACTGAAGGCAGTCTAACCCACTGTTAGTTGCACATGGATAGGTTTTGATGCTTTGTGCTGTGCCACCAACCTGGGGGTGTGTGTATCTGAGGTGCCTTTGGCTACATCCCCCCTGTTCTGGTTTGGTGCATGTGTAGGGAACGACAAGCATGGTATGAGGTATGACCTGGCAGTGATGGTGTGCACCTGGGAGCCTTGTACCAGGAGTCTGTTACTGCACAGATATTGCTGTACCCCATGCTAAGGACAGTTTCCACTGCATGCATCTTGAGGTTTACACTGCTGCTGTTGAGTATCATTACTATTAGTGTCCTATCCCGTGTGATACCTGCGTAGGTGGCTATGTAATGTCAGCCTTGCATACAAAGGCACTATTGTGTGTAGCAACAGCCTCTGCCAATATACAACGGCCCATGGGTGACAGGTGCAAGCTGTCCCTAGCAAAGAAATGTGGCTTGTCCAGCATGTAATCCCACGCTGACAGACATTGGATCCCCTTTGAATGTCACCGAAACATATGGTAATTGTAGAAACTGATCATTCTGTCTACATATTGTGGCAGCATTCTTGGTGAGGGTAAGATGCTACTCAAGGTCAGGGTCATACCAGCCTGTGCCACAAGCTCAGAGAGCCCCTCTATGTCCCCTAACATGTAGTCCAGGGAGGTGCGTCACAGGTCATACACACTGGCACAGACAATGACTGAGTCATATTTCTACATGCCTTGGAGTGACCTGTATGCTTGTGTTATGTGGTGGATCATAGTGCCCGACGGGCATCTCAGCATGACCTTCACCTTGTTCAGCCTGGTGAGCAGGACCTCAGTGTACCTGATGATAGAGGTACCTATTACAACTGTAGCAGGTGTGTTGTCAAGCCGTATGGCCTGTGACTGTTTGGCACACAGGCTTTGTGAGCTATGTGTTGCACGTGCTCTGCCCTGGCTTAATGTTTGCTTGTGTGTCTGCTTTGCAGGTATCAGCTGCTCAGGCAGGATGCTATTCTGAGATTCCAAGAATGTACCTGTGTGTTTCTGTGTTTGGATTGTGGTCGTGGCAGGTCTATGTGAGACTGGTACTGTATTCACTGTAGTATCCCACTCCACCTAACAGGGTATGCCAGTACTGGGTTAAGAGAGCTTAGCCCCCAGTTTGGCTATGTGGTTGCATCTCTTACATGTGTTGCAAGTACATGGGAAGGGGAGAGGGTTGTCTGTGTACATGAGGCAGCTGTAACATTGCCACATGACTCAAAGATTCACCAAATGGACTAGAGAGTAGATTGACAGGTGACCTTTGCACATGCTACCATAGCATTGTGAATACCATACTAATTAACGACACATAGGGCCAATGGGGAACAAGGTACTCAAGGTGAGTATGTGAGGGTGTAGTGCTCCTGATTTGTTAGTGCTGGCCTGTATGACTGCTGTCTTGAGCAAATGTGAGGTAAGTCATATGCAATGTGTTACAGGCAACCTACATGCAAACAGGACAAACAGTGATGTTCTGTCAAGTGAGACATGGACATCAGTACAGTAAGCAATACAGATGTCACTAGGGATCCACAGAGGCACTGTAAATCTGCACTGCAGGTGGAATCAGTGTTTCAGGAACATAACAAGCAAACATGCATACAAACAAAGCTACAGTCAGCAGGCCTGTATGTAGACTATGCTACAACAAACAAGGTGTACGACTTCCAGTAGGTAACAGTGCATATATGCAGGCACTATAAGCCTGTAGTCAGACATTCACAGGTCAGACGGGCTGGGTCCGGCCCCACCCCCCACAAGTGTATAGACCATGTACCTTCGTAATGTTGAATAACTGGCCTGATACCCAAGTGCTCATACCTGTAATAATATACATTTCAAATAACAGACACTGAGCCCTCACTCAGCAGTTCCAGACTTAGTATGATGTATGCTACCTGTCCTGGCACCACAGTATCCTTGACATGTATGGAGACTCTCCCTCCTGTCATAGTTAGTTCTGTGTTATGGTGCTGTCATGCATGGTATGAGGTGTGACCTTGTAGTGCTAGTGTGCTCTTGTGAGTCTTGAACCTGTTGTGTATTACTGCACAGATATCAACATCCTCAAACATCCTCATTGCAGAGTCGAGTGTGGACAGCATGCAACTTGCAGTTGACATGACCATCATTGAGTATCAATATGTACATTTTCGTATCCCCTTTGCTACCTATGTAGGTGGCCATCTCTTGACAGCCTCACCACCAGTATGTAAAGATGTGCAGACAGTACACTATGTTAATTACTATGGGTGTACAAAACAATACAATGACATTCATACTGTAACTGCATCAGGCATGCTGGGATATACCCACAATGATATCATTACACTGTACTGTTGTCAACATTATACTATTACAACACTTCTCTGTAGTCACCCTGTGCATCAGCACCATGTTAACCAGTTCCTGCGCCGATGTTAAAGATGGCAGGAGGTGGCACAGTTTCATCATATGCACAGGGTGTGTACTTGGTATGCCTGAGTCTGCCACTGATACAACCAATTGACATGTCTGTGTGTGTGTGTTGGTGAGGGACAGCAGTACAAGATGGGGCAATGTTGATGCAGTGTGTGTGTGTGCATGCGGTAGCTCTAGGTGTTATCAATTTGCATGTGTGTATGCATGCACACAGTCCCACCTCATGGCTGCCATATACAGGTGTTTGTGGACATCCACAGACTGTACCTGCCAGGTCATACAGATCACTGTCTGTGGCCATGGACACGGTACCTGTGCCTGGCAGGGGTGCTACAGACCGTATCAGGTACTAAGCCAGACTGGGTACTGTCATCAGAAGCAGGTGGTTTGTGACTGGAGACAGGTCCCTGTTGGGACTGTCCAGAGCCACGTGCACGTGGTCTCCTTGGGCGGTCTGATGACAGCACAGACCCAGCATTGCTGGGGCTGCTGCTGGCACTATGTGAGTGGCTGTGGGCCTGCTGTCATCCACGACAGCTGCCAGCTGCTGCTGTTGCTGGCATACGGCCATGTCAACGCCTCAACCGTCCACCATTGCCCTGCCTCATGGACATGTAGTTGCGGAACAGATCTAATGTGTCCCCCCAATGTCTGTCAATGACCTCACTGAAGTTACGGATGGCAGCCACAACATCACACATACTGTCACTCATAGCTGTGCGACATGCTCTCAGCTCCCTCAGACCCTGTCTGGTGAACCGTTCCATACGTGACTGTGCCTGCATTACAGCCCAAAACATAGCTGAGGTTGAAAGACCTCTGTGGGCACGTCTGACAGGGGTGGTACACCCACGGATGCTCCCACGAGAACCCCTGGATGTCTGCCTGTGTGGTACCATGTCAGGACCCTGGCCATGGCTGCTGTGTGGGGATGCATGTGCCACCGATACCACATTACCCTGGTCAATGCCCACTGTATCCTGTCCATCACCTAGGGACATTGGAGACAAAGGATGTATTGGCATGATGACTGTGCGCATTGATGGCGTCGACAGCTGTGTACTGTCAATTGGCTGACCAATGACGGACCCTGGCACACCTCCCTGTGCCATTACACAGGTATCATCATTATCACTATCCACAGCAGCTGATTCAGGTTCCCTGCTGCACAACACCAGAGCAGCACCAGAACCTGTGGGAGTAAGACAGGAAACACAGTTTACAATGTGTACACAATGTCACCACTGATACACACATGCACACATGCACACATGCGTACATGGGCACATGCACACATGCGCACATGGGCACATGCACACATGTGCACATGGGCACATGCACACATGCACACATGCACACATGGGCACATGCACACATGGGCACATGCACACATGGGCACATGAGCTCATGCACACATGGGCACATACACACATGCACACATGCACACATGCACACATGGGCACATGCACACATGGGCACATGCACACTCCTCAGTATATGAGATATCAACACACAGACACAAACACACCTGCAATCAAACAAATAGCACTACTACTTCAGCCTATTATTACTATTAGTATCAAGAGTATTGAGGGTAATGTTATTACACACTCATCAGCATGGATAGGCTTCCTTGCTGTTACACCAGAGGACCTGCAGAAATGAGACATTTATTGTCAGTGGGCACAACTGTGCCATTGATACTGTGAGTATGATACAGTCCAGTAGTGCAACAGTTAGCTTCCACAGGTCTACTGCTGATATTGAGAATATCACTTTTGCACAATAATTACCAAGATTACAGCTACAAACCGAGGACACACCTCACACATGCATAACCTAACAGTGTACAGAATGGTCAACTATACACATGGCATGTTACCTGCATGCTCCATGTCCTGCTGCTGGGTGGCTCCAGCCTCCATCATTACACATGTATGCTGCTGCTGTTGCTGTTGGGCTGGAGCCACAACACTTAGGAGTAGTCCCTCCAGTCTGGTGAGGGGGGGACGTCTAGCCACCCCACCACCTGTGGCAAGCTGCTGCCTGTGGATATCCGACACACGCTGACGGACATTTCTAATTAAATCACTGCAGTGATGGCGTACCTGCTCATATGTCCGGTTATGTGTGCCTATGTCATTTACCCGATGGACCAGGTCTTGCCACAGTGCAGCCCTATCCTGCTGGTTCTGGCTGGTGTGGGAAAAGAGTATTGCGAAATCCCACACCAGGCTCTGGTGTATCTCTTCCTCCTCCACAGTGGAGTGCACAGGGTTTTGCTGGTGAACCATAGCCCTGAAAAGGAGAAGGAAAATATGTCAGCAATATCTGTCAGCAAACTATGGCACACATAATACACATAATACTCGACTGCAGTGATATAACTTAAGCACCATATATACCATTTGTCTGTCTATTGGGGGATACACATGTAACTGACCAGATATCAGTGCTCATCCAACAACTGTGCAACAGTACCTGGCACACTCCATACGACAGACTAGTATACTGCAGCAGTCAGCACACTGGTTCAGGTCCAATGCACAACCTCACACTGGGGTTTGTATCAAGGTACTGTATGGGGAACATTATCAGCCCATGCAATGCACACAATGCATGTTACATATTTCACTGGTAATGCACACTACTCTTACTTGTCATAACCCTACCTACACCACAGTCACATACAGGGTAACACAGCACAACATATGGCAATGTAGTATGTGTTGATCGCAATACCTCACACATCTGTCTCTGGCCTCACACCAAGGACACACACTACCATGACAGACAGACAGTCATGGTGAGCAATCACACCAGTACATAACATGCACCCAGTCACTGGCACACTCATTCCACCTCACATATTTGGTTTTCAATGGGTTCATGGGTGTGCATTGTGTCTTAGGTAGGTAGTATGCTATTGGCCCTGGGCCTACAGCAGCATACTGCTATGCTACCCTGCCCCTTGTGACATATGTGTTATGATCGTACTTGCTCCTTACAAACAGTTACACAGGGTGACTCATATGGCATATTACCTATCTGCATAACATTCAGCAGGGGTATGTCTGACATCTACTCATGGGGAGCCTTGCTTCTTAATTCTGTGTGGTTTACTCCAGGGTATGTCGTATCTGTGGGTAGGGACCTGTACCTCCACCATGTGCTCTATACTGCGGTGACAAGGACGACAGACATAGGTAATTTGGGTTGTGGATGTTGGAGGTGTTACCATGGTTGTTGGACAACTGTCATGGGTGTGACCTAACTATGTATATACAGCAGTGGTAACCTCTATGTAAGTAGTCTGTGTGCGCTCTGTGGTCTTGTCAGTCACTCTGCATAGGTAATGTGTTTGAGTGCATTGACACAGTTACTTGCGTATGTCTGTGTTCTTCTCCATATCTGTAGCTGTCATGGGAGGTACATACCGTGTAGGACATTGTGGGGTGTAGAGGGGTACAGTGACCTACATGTCCATAGCTGACACATTCCATGTACAGGTATTACAGAACTAGTGTGCCACTGTGTATATAAATGGGGAGCCTTTTGTACACTTGTTGCCCCTGTTCCCCCCTGACACATGCAGTGGTGGGCAGGCATGCACATATGTGGTGGTTACTGGTGTCAGTGTTTTGGAACGGGGTATGGTACTCCAGTATCCACACTGGTGTTCACTCCATGCCTTTGTCACCAGGCACCTGTTGCAATACATCTGCACACATGTGCCTCACTCAGTATATGTATATATATATATATATATATATATATATATATATATATATATATATATATATATATATATATATATATATATATATATATGTATATATATATATATATATATATATATATATATATATATATATATATATATATATATATATATATATATATATATATATATATATATATATATATATATATATAGATATATATATATATATATATAGATATATACATATAGATGTGGGGAGAGAGGGGGAGAGAGAGAGAGAGAGACAGAGGGAGAGTGAGAGGGGGCGGGACAGAGAGAGAGAGATAGTCATATGCAGACAGATCTGTCTGTATATGTATCCACATATATCTATATATGTATGTGTGTGTATTACATATATCTGTATGTACATATTCTATCAATCTCGATGTCTGTGCAGTAAGTGAAACCTGGTTCAAGGCTCCTGAGAGCACATCAGCAGTACCAGGCTATACTTCGTATCATGCTTTTCGGCCCCAAAACTCGGGCCAAAACAAAAAGGGAGGGGGAGTGTCCATATTCATAAAGGACACCCACACCTCCAGGTTAGTGGCAACACATGAAGCATCAGAGACCATCCAAATACAAATAACCATAGGCAAACCTGCTATACAACTGGTAGCATGTTACAGACCACCCTCCCAATCTCAGGAACCACAGTCAGCCTTCCTGAAGACATTGGAGGATATGAATGTCCCACCACACACCATCATATTGGGAGACTTCAACTACCCTAACATACACTGGGTGCATTATTCTAGCCCAAACACCCTAGCCCAAAGGTTCCCGGAATTCACTAATTCAAATGCAATGGAACAGCTAGTCACCTCTCCCACAAGGGGAGATAATATACTAGACCTGATTATCACAAACATGGGGACAATCTGCTACACACCGGAAAGTATACCCCTCACTAGTCACTTCTGACCACAAACTAATCACCCTAGATATACATATCCCACCTCCACCCACAACACAAAAGACTACAGTGAGAAACCTCTCAAAAGCCGACTTTACACTTCTTAAAACTGAGATGGTATCCTTTAAGCTCACTGGGCCAGTGGAAACCACATCCCACAATGCAGACTCCTTCACAAATGCTTTCTAAGGACATCTCCAAGAATGCATGGATCATGCAATCCCAAATAAAACCAAGACTCTCTCCACCAAGGGCAGGTGTCCTGTCTGGTGGACCCCAGCCATGAACAAATTGTATAACAAAAGAAAGTAGCTACTGCACGACAGAGCAGAATTCCATAAAGATAAGGCATCTCTGATCAGCACTAGTAGAAAGCTACGTTCTCTCATACAAACATGCAAGGCCAACATTGAGAGGAAAATCGCTATGGACACTACAGATAACCACAAGGCCTTCTTCTGCTATGTTAGACACCTGGGCGAAAACCCTCAGATATGTTCAGAGTTAGTTCACAGTGACAAAAACTACACTGAACACACAGATATTGCCAACATTCTGGCAGACAGGTTCAGTGCAGATTTCTCCCCTCCCTCACCCCCAAAAGAGGAATTACTTATCCCAGCTGAATGTAACCTCCCTGTCATCTCAGATGTCCAGCTGAGAACCGCCCTCAGCAAAGCTATAAACACAGCATGAATGGGACCCGACGGTATCCCGGGTTGCGTGCTATGTGAACTCCAAGAGGAGCTAAACCCGCACATAAAATGCTATTTAACCATAGCCTTACTACAGCATATGTACCTGGACACTGGCATACAGCAGCAGTAGTCCCACTCCACAAAGGAGGCACCTCTACAGACCCTGGTAACTACCGCCCCATAAGCTTAACCAGCCTGGTCTGCAACGCTATGGAAAGAATCATTATGGAACTCATACACAGAGACATTGGGGACTTACAGACACTTGATCCCACCCAGTTCGGCTTTGTAAAGGGCAGATCCTGCCTTTTGAACATGGTTGACCTTTTCAAAACAGTCACTAGAGCCATTGACGAGGGCACAGCAGTCCATACAGCCTACCTGGACTTGGCTAAAGCTTTCGACACAATACCCCACTCTCATAGACATGCTCAACAGCTTAAATGTAAATCCATATGTCACAAGATGGGTTGCAAACCGGCTAACGGATAGAAACCCTAAAGTCAAAATCACTGGTGCCATGTCAGACTCAGAGCCAGTCACAAGTGGTGTCCCACAGGGCTCTGTCCTGGGACCCTTCATGTTCGGCATTTATTTCTCAGATGTGGAAGCAAACATGGGAGGGTAGTGGCTGACAATGTTCAAAGATGACTGCATACTAGGTGCCATAGTCAATACACCAGCTGACACATACATCCTACAGAAAAGCCTCACTGAAACGGACAACTGGTGCCGGAGTCATGGCCTTAAACTGCATGCCAAATAATGTATAGTCATAGCCTTTGGGAAAGACAAAGTACCCACATATTATCACATAGACAGTAACCCACTGAGTACAAACAAAGTAATCAGAGACCTGGGGACACAAATCGATACTGACCTCTCATTTGACACCCACGTTGCCAAAGTGGTTGGATAGACTTCCTACCTTGCCCACCTTATCATGAAGGGATTCACATCCAGATCAAAGGAGGTCATTGTACCCCTATACTCCTCCCTTATCAGGCCCATGAATGTGTACTATGCCCTATTTGGTATGTACCTCACCTGGCACTTGCAACAGCTAGGGAGAACCCATAAGTACCTCACCAGGAGGATCAAGGGTCTCCAACAAATGTCATATGCTGCCAGACTAAAGAAACTCCAGCTCTATTCCATAGCATACCGCCTACTTAGAGGTGATCTGTGCCTGACATACAAGGCCATGTCCAATCAGGAATTGATGGACATGTTCCACCTCGTAAAATCCAAATCCATCAGAATCACAAGAGCTACAGATTTGAACCTCAGCACAAATATGAATAGGACATGCTGTAGGGACAGATCCATAACTCAGAGGCTTCCCATACTCTGGAACAGGATCCCAGTTCATGTTAGGCAGAGATCCTCACTGACTCTCTTCATGTGAATTCTTGACGAGTGGATGGGAGATCATAGGTTTACACCAGGGGTCATCTCTGTGTCACTACTAGACAGAGGCACAGTAAACTAATGCTATTATGTAAGGGGGTCTTCACTGTGTCACTACTATACAGAGGCACAGTTTTCTAAATCTATTCTGTACACTGTCTGCAGATAGCCTAGTACTAAACTATGACAATGCAAAACTATATATGTCTATGTATTTTTACATCCCTGTCTATCTATGTATACATATATGCATATTATATATATATATATATATATATATACATACATATCTCGATATACATACATATACACATGATATATATATATATATATATATATATATATATATATATATATATATATATATATATATATACTTCTTTTTAGTTCCACATATGTATACACACAGTAACGTACTGATGAACATCCATTACTGTACAACCTACTTGTACATTGCACTACAACCTACATTGCTATGTGCACATAGCTACCTTCACATACATATGTATGTAGAGCCTTCAGTGACAGTTGCAGTATGTCCCCGGCCCTATGCACATCTTCATATACATAGATACAGACCAATAACACATCTGGAGGGTTCACAGTATGTAGACTATTATATTAGTACTTTACATTACCTGTGTTTGTTGCAGCTGTTTACATAGGATTACAGTTACTTGGCCTGCTGTCAACCTGTTTGTTTTGTTGTTACTGTTTTTTTAAATTTTTTTATTTCTTTCTTTCTCTTTCTCTTTCTCTTTCTCTTTCTCTTTCTCTGTCTCTCTCTCTCTCTCTCTCTCTCTCTGTCTCTACCTCCAGAGGGTGCAATGAAAGTATTGCATGTGTGGACTGGGAGTACAGGATGCTTTTGTAGGTATCTGCACATGTCCATGTGATGGCCTCTGCACCAATTGTTAGCCAGCATTTACTAATTGCATGCAGCCTGTTGTGTAGTGATTGCAGTTCCCACTGTGATTTCAGGACAGTGCTATAAAAAGGTCTGTTAGGTAGGCATAGCCCTTTCAGATTATCAGGGTGGGGACCATGCTGGTTTGCTTTGGACACTGTCCTGTGAGTGTAAGGGTTGGTATGTCTCTCATATTTCAGGCTGTGTTGTAGACACTGCAATGCATGTTGTTCTGTAAGCTGAGTATTCCTTCCTCCAGTGTCCTCTTCTCCGTGTGTATGTAAACTGACACCTACGACTAGTAATACTGTGTATATGGGTGTGTGTGCTTTCCTGTGGGGATTGTGGTGTAACTGGTATATAGCAGTGGCTCTTGCAATCTGTTGCTATGGCTTCAATATTTGCCCTTTACATTCACTCCTTGTATGCCTGCTAGGTGTCTTTCCTGTAATGTGTTGCTATGGCTTTCCTATTTTCCATTTACATTCACAGCTTGTAATGCTTGCTATATCTGTTTGGGCAGCAATTCCCTATGTGTTTGTTGTGGTAGGGTGTTACTGCATGCAGTGTGGTCTGGCCATGGTGTGGGCCTTGACACTTACAAGGGTATTTGATCATGCTGCTGAGCAGGCCTCAGATACTCTCAGGTGCATCTTTTATCAGCCTCATGGAATGGTACATATCAGTGGGATACTCCAATGAAATATTCTGATATTCTGCAGTTGTGACTGTTAGTTATTTGGAGCATATGTATTACTACACCATTTGTTATGTGCAAGTGGTGCATACTTTCATTAATTCATAGTTACCATTGCCTGTGTAGTAACACCTTTCTGCCTACTGTTAGTACATTTCACAGGGTGTCAGTAGGGCACAGTTGACATTTGTTTTCACATCAGGGACATCCCTGTAACTCATTCACAGTTGCTATGTCTGGGCTCTTAACTATTCAACTATGGCAGTGTTTATCCTGCTCTGAGTATGTGTGTGGCTTGCCAGATGCTACTGTGACATTATTACCTACTAGCTACCAACTAGCATGGCTGTTTCTCATCACACAGTACTATTTTGCAAATCCACTAGATTTGACAGCAAATATACATGACATGCTTTGTGTACTAGACTTGCTATATTCCCTTTACGTTAATTCCTACTATTTTATGATATATTTCTTTCAGCACAATGTTCTTGTATAGCAGTCATGGCTTAGTGGTAAGTCATGCAGACTACTGTTTCCAAGGTCCTAGGTTCAAGACTGACAGAGGTATTTTATTTTGCTGCTGAGAAAACTACAGGCCTTGTCATTCAGAGTGACTAAGGCAATTTTAAGCAGTTGTAAGCGGGTTAGCGCTGGTTTGCGCGGAGGTCACGCATGCGCACTGCCGCTTAGCTTCGCGCACACACACTTAGCTAAGAGCACAGAAGCGCACTCCTGCTTACTACTGCTTAAAAGTGCTTACGCTCGCGCACACCCGCGCTATTTTCTTTTAAAGAAAAGAAAATGGGGAGATAGGAAAGTGGTGAAAAAGAGGGCACAAAGAGGGTAGGACAGTAGGAAAACAAGCTTGGGTTTTGCAGGAGGGATGTAGGAAAGGCCCATAGCTGCCCATTTCTTCGTCAGCAACAGCTGTGCATATGTTTGTAATTTGGTGTGAAATTTGAAACCTTCCACCCCTGAGAGAGGTGTGAGGACACAATATTTGTCGTACAGTCAATTGTAATTGCCAGTTTACATGTCCAGCAGACATGTGTGCAAAATGGGCAGCTATGTATGGGGCATAATTTTTTTGTGGGTACAGAGTGCCCTTTTTTTTTTCAGGTGAGAGTGGTATGTCAGGTACAGGAAGTTGGTATAGCTGGGGAGGTAGGTAGGGGAGGTTAACAGACAAGACAAACAAGACGCATACAGGGGTGGTGTATGACACATGTGGGGGGTTACACAATTGACGGGGACGGATGTTTGGATATCTCGAGCCCATGAGCCCACAGATGGCAACAGTGGAACTGAGATCTCCACCCATGGGCAGTTGCCACTGTGCCTTCAATGCCCAGGATGGGGCTGTGCTGGGGGCTGTGTAGGACAGGCAGCAGGCACACCCATGAGTTGTGCCACCCATGCCTCAAGCTGGCATAGAGGCCCAAGCACAGCGTGCCTGATCTCCCTATGCACCACAGTCCGGACACTACGGAGGGTGAGTGGATGTTCTCCTCCGGACATGCTTGCAGAGGGGGGATGATCCCCATCCCCTGCAGTGCTTCCACCCACAGGTGGCACAGGGCCACTGGAGGAGGGTCCGGCCTGGGCACTACTGCCAGGTGCACTCGCCAGCTGAGGTCGGAGAGGTGGGTCCGCTGGAACCCGCCTTCCCTGTCGTCCTATGTTTTGCATTATTTAATGACAGTTTGGGTTAGTAACGTGCAATACCATTCACAATTAGCTGTAACAGCATGCATTAGTATTCCCATTAACCAAACACCCATAAATTCAAGCCATTGAACAGCAAGCATAACACATGCATAATTTGAACAACAATACACAATCCAACAACATGCAGGGTTGATTGATGGCAACAGGCCATCAGGTTTGGATGTATGAACAGGGCACATGCATCAATGTACATGCAAATATGTATGAACCAACAGGACAAATGTCCAGGGGAGTTAATTGTGAATACACATACCCATTTCATGTGGAATGGATTATTTGTGGTTATAGGGTAGGGTGAAGAAATATTTCATTAACAACTTCAAATACCTATACATATGCTGTACATTTCTACTAGCTGCAGATATATACACACTACAGGTCTGACTACAGTTTCCTATGTGTAAACTTATGCATGTTGGTGATAGGAATGTTACTGCTACATCAATATACATTTCATTTTTATTCATACACATTCATATCTGGCTCTGTTCAGCTACAGCATCCTGCTACAGTTGCTTTATATGGCTCTAGACAACTGTGGATGTTTGGTATTTCATACAACCATACTATCTGCATATTGCAAACTGACAGCAACATATCCAAATTGTGGGACACACATTCCAGCTTCAGTACTTTATTCCACACATTTCGCTGTTTGGTTGTGCCTGTTACATTCATTTCATTCTGTACTGACTGCAGTAAACTTTATTCAGGAGTTATTAAAACTTTATTGGTGGATTCATACCTCTTTCTCACACTCTCACTTGTTTTATTTTTACAATTCAGGATGGTACTTAATTCTAGGCTTTATTGACATGTTTTACTTGGTTATAACAATCCTTTCCAACAGTCTCACTTGTGTCATGTTTCAGAATTTAAACGGGGATGTATTTCACACATGTGTTTTACTCAGCTTGTGTAGCTGTAATTTTCAGCCTGCTGCAGGTTATGTACTATTATATTACAGGTGAAACATCTTTATTTCAGACTTGTTTCATTTTTATTTTTGGATTACAGGCTACATCACACTTATGTAATCACACAGTACTAGCAGAATCTCTCTTACACTGTTTACTTGCACTTTATATTAATAGGTGACTACACTGCACTCTTTTGCAAGCTGTCATACTTATATTTGTTAACAGTTACAGGGAGAGAATTACTAACCTGCCTGGTGGCGCAACCGCACAAGCCTATCGGCATAGGCTCGACGATTCATGGAACGGACTCCTGCAGCTGCAATATAAATGAAGTAATATTGGAATACACATCTCCATAATATCAGCTAGGTTAACTTTCTACATAAGTAATTACATGTAACTTATTCAGTAGTGGGGCGTTGGGCATTTGCCGGGCCTCCTGGATCCAACAGTTCAGTTGGTCCTGCTTCCGTCGCTTTAGGTCCGCATGGTGGTGATGGACCTGTTCACCAGTCCTTGGTATTCCTGTGGCACTGGTGAGATCATGTGCCAACCGGTCCCATACCTCAGTCTTGTATGCTCCCCACAGGACCTGGCCCTGCATGATTTGGGCCTCATGATCGTGGACGAGGAGCCAAACCATATATTTGGACTTCTCAATGCCCCACCTCTGTGCTCGGAAGCAACTACCCTCTCCTACACCTGCTATCTGACTGCAAATCGGTTCCACAATCAGTTATGCTGTGTATTCCTGCCTATGGGGCTTATATATGCCGTTTTTCCCGCACTTATCTGTGATTGGCCATTTTGGAAATGTATCAGCTTCACAAAACCTGCTTTGTCATGCTTCTCTTTCCATTCATTCCTATATATATATGCTATTACTGCATTTCTAAGAGCAACTGTCATGGCTTAGTGGTTCAGTACTTTGACTATGGTGCATGGTATCCTGAGATCGAGCCTGGCCATTGCTTTTTATACTTTATGACTGTCTACACAGGCTAGGAGGTGTGTCTGTGTAAAGGCAGTTTTGATACAGCTTGCTCAACGTTGCCCGTCGGTTAGCTTGTTGGAGCGGTGCGCAGCTCCGCGCAAACGAGTCACGCTGATTTACGCATTGTCTGGCTGTCAGCAAGCATATTACGCTCAGCTCAGCTACGGGCACACAGTTTCAGCATGTTAGAACTCTGCTCAACCCCGGGCACTCATTTTACACCTGTTAAACCACTGCTCACCTATGGGCACTCATTTTACACCTGTTAAACCACTGCTCACCTACGGGCACTCATTTTACACCTGTTAAACCACTGCTCACCTACGGGCAGATATATTCAGCTTGTTAGAGTGTAGCTCAGCTATAGGCACTTCTGACATTTTTTTTTTTTTTTTTATCACACATTTCTTCATAATACATGGCCCATTTCATTACATTTTACATAAAAATAATTTTATACATGTACATATATGTCAGGGAATTGTTTCGTGCTTATTTCACTAAAAATAAAAATTGATGTTGTGGGGGCTCGAACCATGACTGCCTCCTCTTCAGCTGACGTCTCTACCACTACGCTATTGCTTCTTGGCTTACTTTGCATATTTAGATCTTATATGCTTTTCCACTGACTGCTAACTATGGCTAAGCGACGGGCATGCCCGCTCAAACGAGCGCACTCACGGGCAAACATCTTTAAAACTTATAAAAAAAAAATAACATGTTCAATTTTACATTTTATGTTTATAGTCTGTGGTGGCATGTGTTGTGTTTATTGACATTTACGCGGACTCTGTAATGGAGGTTTACTTTCGGGACTGTTACTCTTCTGGGGGCGTGTCCGTTTTCAGGGCTCGCCCTACGGACACGCCCCCTACTTTCTTACACGGACCGTGTTAGCCTTGGGTGTGAGTCAGCATGCCCTCATAAATATGCATGGCATGCTGATGTCACACCGTTTAACTGCAGCCTCCGTGTAAGCCTTGTAACTCTTACATGGAGGCTTCGTGAATCCTGCCCAGTGTTCAGGGATGTTCCAGCACGGGTCAGTCTGAAGATAATTGGGTAGAAAATTCATTACAACCACAGAAAAGTCAAATCCGTGACTGAGTTACTCAACTTTCAATGAAAGTTAATTGTTGCACCCTCTATTAAAAGAAACCTAAACCAAGGCAATTAGCAAGGTTCTTTGCTACAAGAAGAGTTTACTGACTCTCAACATCTGAAGCTTTTCAAGTGATTATAAAGAATCATGTGAACTTAGAGAAGCAATACAATTGCTGTCCTTCCAAATAAAACAAACAAAATGCATCAGAACATGAAAGAAATTAACCTAAAATTGAAAGAAAAGCAAATAAAAGAACCGTGTCTGCAACTCAAACAAGTGCAACTAAGAAATGAAGAGTTGGAAACCAAAAAGAAAGATTATGAGCAAAAGTTGGTGTCCTATACTCAGGAAATTAAAGTTCTACAGCTAGAGAAAGAAGCATTGACCACACGTGAAACAGAAAGAATCCATAAAGAAAGAGAATGGGAAGTGGATTTTACATCTTTAGCAGGCTTTTGAAAAGACCGCAAATAGAAAAGTTGCTAGTTTAGAGCTATATGAGGAGTTACAGGCCCCATCAGGACATAAAAGATAGAAAGGAAATGAGTTGAAAACATCCAGCAAAAGGGTGACTGCCAATTTAGTGAGACTGTTTCACCGAAAGCAGTTTCTCCAACAGTAGAGAATTCCCCTTTCCCCACTGTTGTGCAACCTCAGAGCAGGTATATTTAAGTTCAGGGAATGGGGGCTGCTGTCGTCCATATGAGGGGGTGCAAGGGGAGCTTGGTCCCTACAAAAAAAATATTGTGAGTTTCACTCAAAGTACTTTCAGCAAAACATTTTCAGAGTTTTAGTTGTCGGAGAAAGCAATGCAGATATATTGACATGTATCACCATCAAACTACCATCAGTAAGAAAGAAGAGCAGGATACTAAAAATGTAGGATGGGTGTTGTGAAGTTTTGGGAATCCATGCAGTCATCCAAGGACAGATGCTGGCAGCTGTCATCTGACATACTAGGAAGAGACCATCTGTCAAGTACTCCAAGAAACAATGAAGTCTTCCCTTAGGGTACAACTGAGGAGTAGTCCTTTCCAAATGTCAAAGAGTCTGCGAAAATGGGGTACTGTGTATGTACCACATACACACACACACACACACACACACACACACACACACACACACACACACAAACACAAATGTTGGTTCCTCAGATGGAATGATCATGTTTTCTAGAAGTGAATGGTCCAATTAGGACCTATTGTGGACATAGCTAGAGGCATATCTTTTTTTTTTTGGTGGTGTTGAAGGGTATAGGTCTGACAAGCCCTGCAGCTGTGATTTTTGTGTGGTAGCCTGCTGCTTGGAGAGGCTATGTGGGATTGAGCCGATATGGTAAAGATGTATGTAAGGATTGTGATCTTACGTGGAAGGTATTGTTTACGCTGTGAAAAATGTGTGGAATTAACAAGAACAGACAAATGGGCTATTTTTTTTCATTTCATTTTTTTATTTCCTGCTGCAAATAAACCTACATTTTGACATCCTTGTGCCTCCAGTGTCTTTTAGACCTGACACTATTTTCAAAGTATAAACATGATAAGGTTAAAAAGAGGAAAAGAACTGCAGTTGTCTTTCTGTGACAAAGAAAGGGAAGGAAAGGAAAGTTTCTCTTGAATGAGAATGCTAAAATAAATTAAGGTGGGTGGAAGCCTAATATCTGGGATTATTAAAAGAGCAGGGGGTGGTAAAACTACAACTAAAAAAATGGACATAAAACACTGACCTATACCCTTTGGATAACTTTGCTAGGCACTACAGAAAAGGTGTACCAAATTTTGCAACTATATCCTGTCCTTTGATGGATCTAACAAAAGAAAAAGCTCCTATGAAAGTGCAATAGAGTCCTGAGCCACACAGAACATTTAAGGAATTCAAACAGATATTATGTTCTCAATCACATATTATGTTCTAAATCAGTGTTAGTAACTTCTAATTTTACTAAGAAAATATTTTGTATATAGATGCATCAGAGCAGTATTATCCAAGGATATAAAAGGTGAGGAGCACACCGTTTTCTATGTCAGTCAGACATTAATGCTGAAAAGGGCCCTTCAGCCATAGAGAGGGAGTGTTTGGCTATGAAGTTGGACAGATGTATTTAACGTATTAAAGTATTTCCTGTTAGGTAGACACTTTAACTAGGCAACCAATCGTGCTCCACTGCACTGGCTATATAAAAAATAGGGTGGCGATACAAAATGATTCCACTGCGTACTATGACTTAAAGCCTTCCATTATATTGTTACTTAAGTTTCTATAAAAGGATGTGATGTGGAAGCAGGCAGACATGAACCTGGTTCCTCAGTCAGAGGTTCATCATTAGTCTTTCCTTTTACTTCTCACCAGCCTAGGTTTACACTTTCCTAAGTGGTTTGTTCAAATGCAGCAAAAGAAAAGCAGAAGAGTTTCCCTGTCAGTGCACGTCATTTTGCAAGATTCCATCTACCCATCCACAGCCCTTTATTCCCATCTTTGCACATGGGGCTGGGGTGTCACTTCAACAGTGATAGTTTAGGGCCATGGTTTACACTGCCGGGCAGCTAGCCCTGCCGCAGTTCAGATTATCTTTCCGTATATAGGCACAGAGGCAACTAAAACAATGTAGAAATGTTTTGGGGTTTATATTTGTTTATCAGTACTTTAAATATTTCACAACACAATACAGTGTAACCTCTAGATTGTGAAGAATTAGAACTTCCCACTTTGTTAGGTTTCCTCAAAAAAAACACTATTTTAAGTTTCAGTTCACTATATTCTTTGCAACAATAATTTTGTAGTGTACACATTTTAAAACTGTCTGGTTTATTTCCTCAGAAAGCCAGTTCACAAAATGTGTGTTGTAAGAGCATGTCTCAACAAATTAATTTCACCAGCTTAGTAAATTCATTATGCAAGTTTTGCTAAGCAATCCTTCAGCAATTTCATGAATAAACCACTCTGTTAGAAATATTCAAAAGTATGTGTCATATAAACTCTTAGACTCCTGATTGTGTTTCTGACTGACTCATTGCTTTGGGTGTGACAGAGAGAAGCTTAAAGTCTCTGTTCAGAATTAGCAGTCAGAAAGAGCTAGGAAACCTGCATGCCATTCTGGGGAGGTCAGGCAGAGCATGTTTTACAGGTGATAGTACTGCAATATTCCCAGGTGGGATTTGAGGGAAAATTGCCCAGCAAGATTGCAGGCAGTCAGGAATCTACTCAGGTTACAGTTTATGTGAAAATGTTTTTTTCCTTGCCCACGGAAAAACACTAGAGTAGTAATACTGTCCAGCATGCAGTGCGAAAGCAGTGTGAGAGACAATATAGATTTCAGAACTCTGATTTCTTTACAAAGTTAAGATAAAATATGCATTTATTTTTAGCTTGGGAAACAACAAATTTCAGCAATCAGATGCAGGAAGAAAAATTTCCAGCTACTGCTTTCTGACATTTGTTTGGATAAAACTGTTGAGTACTTACAGAAAGAACAATTCATTCTTTTAACTTTAGCTTGAAGTAGGATTTATCAGAGTGGTGGAGCTTTTTATCATCAAAAAGGACAGCTTATTAGAACACAGAATAACTTTCTCCAACACATTTTGCAGAACTCCCTTTAAATGAATAGAGTTTCCATTTAGATCCTGTGGACTCAGACTATCCCTCTCATTCAGGAAACTCCCTTAGGCCATAGGCTACATATATGGCGGTTGGTATAATGGTTAATATGTTTGAATCTCACCTTTGGGAAGAAACTTAGCTAGGCTTAGAATGGCCCAATAAATCAGCTAGCCTAGTAATTAGCCATGAACCTATATATGTCAACAGTACACACATTGTCTCATGCTCCATGACTTAGTGCTCTTTCTCTGTGTCTCTATCTGTTTTTCCCTCTATTTCTTTGTCTCTTTCTCTCTCTCCCAGTTGTCTGTTTTGACAGAACAACTTTGTGGGTTCCTGTACTCTCTTTTAAAGGAAGTGGAGCATGGTTTCTTCTTCTGTGGCCATTTGGGAGTCATTGCCTTACAGTACATATACATATAGGTTCATAGATTCATAGGTGAATACTAGGCTAACTGCCTTGAGGGGCCATTTTAAGCCTAGCCAATATCCCAAGGTCAGAATTAAACCTTGTACCTTGTGTTTATAAGGAGAAGACATTTTACCGACCGCTGGGAACACCGACAGAACACTACGGGTAAGTAACCACTCTCCCAACCCCACAAACACACTAAAACTGAAGCAAAGAAAACCCATACATGCATATATATTAATTATGTATACATATTAATTAACAAAGCAAAGATGTTTTAAATGCTGATTGCATACCTCCAATAAGTTACAAGTTACATGACAAACTTTTTTCTAGCGAGTTCACTCTGAATGTAGACCTCATGAATGTTATACCACATCTTTTGTCTCTGTGTTATTTACCCACCATCTTGACAAAACCACAAACATCTCATTTATATTACAGAGTTCTGGATAAAGCCAAGAAAAACGGGATGGGGAGGCACAAATGTTCAAAATCAGGGCAATTTTAAGTACTATTGTAATTTGCTTAAAATGTTAATAGTACATCAGGCTTTGCATCAAAAATACATTTTCTGAACAATAGGAAGAATGAAACTCTATTGTCTGGCATTACTGACTGACCATATGCTCCATAATTTACTAGAACATCAAACATCTCATGAGGAGCAAGGAAAAAGTGTGAGGCAAAATGAGTGACAGTTGAGAAGTATGCTTTAATGGGGTATCATTTAAATAGTAGGCTTGTGAGAGTTCCTGTTTCCCAGACTGTCCTATGTTACATTTTTGGCATTCAGCTTCAGGTTGTGACTTTAACACTATGAGTGTATCCCGTTTACACCCTCCTGAAGGATGCAAATGTCTTCAGGGGAGATGATGACGGCTCCAACCTTGCAATAATCTGTCAACTTGCTCAGCCAGAGACCTTTAATGTCAATTTTAATATTAGGGAAGTAGAGAACAAAAAACAAGTGGTCTCAAAACATAGTCCTAGGGTACACCACTTGTGATAGGTCTATTGGAGGATAGTGTGCCATGAACTCTAAGAGACTGCTGTCTGTCAGTTAGGCAGCTGGAAATTCAATAGGTTATAGTGGTGGTGCAGTGGTAGCATTGTCACTTCACAGCAAGAGGTTCTTCAGTTTGATTCTCAGTTGGAGTGCCTTCTGTGCAGAGTCTGCATGTTCTCCCCGTGGTTGGTTGAACTTCAAAGACATGCAGGTAGGTGTGTGTGTGCCTTCTGTGAAGGTTGGGCATTGGGCTTGCAACTTGGCACTGTAAAACTCCACTGCCAATCATGAGTGGACCAGTGATCTGCTGTGGTGACCCCTAACCAGGATAAGCTGAAAGACAACATATAAATGTATATTAAAGTTGGGATAGTGGTCTAATGGTTAAGGTGTTTGCCTTATAAACACAAGGTGCAGGGTTCGAGTCTCACAAGGGATAATTGGCTAAGCTTAAAATGGCTCGCAAGGGCAGTTAGCCTAGTACTAACCTATGAACCTAATTTTCGTCTGCACATATTAATTATGCTGCAGAGGGATATAGTGTCAAAAGCCCTTGAAAAATCAAGTTAAGCCATGTGCACAGAAACCCTCTTCTAGTGCTTCTGTGACTCTTTCAAAGATATCAGCTAGGTTTAACAGGCACATTATACCTTTCACAAAGCCACACCAGTGCAGGTGTAGGGACTATATCATCTCTATGTCCCTGATTATGAGGTCCATGATGATATGTTCCTTCACCATGGTGCTGATAAGGCAAATGGATCTATAGATGGCAACGTTCATAGTGAGGCCTCCCTTGTGGAAGGGAACTACTATGGCCATTCTCCAGGCTTCTAGTTAATATTCAGTGGAGAGGCTATAAGTTGAATTATCTGACACGGGCTGTAATGCAGGTTTGACATCTGTTGGCTTTGTTTGTTGCTGAGGGCAAATTACACTTTACAATCAGTAGTCATTCATTAATTGAGCATAGCTACCAATAATCTTCACCCTTGTAGATGGACCTCTGGTCACTACTACCAGGGCTTCTTTAAGCCCTAATGGCTAAACCAGACCAGCCATCATTAAACCCTACATTACTAACACACAAATAAGATATAAAGTAAACTACAGAGTCAGATGTCTAGTCACAACAAAACAAAATGAAAACAAAGCCAAAATTTAAAAAGAATACCGAACACTTTTCAAACTGAGTTCTAAATTATATTTATAGAATTGTCAATAATGATTCACCAATGAGAAACTGTATATTAAATAAATAGTACAGTTGTGCTAAGTAACCTTAGTGCAACAATAGATGTTCAAATGATCATTGCCGCAGTAGCCTTATCTATATGAGTTATACACTGCCAAGTACATAACAGCTGGTCAGCTTACAAATTATTAGTTCACTTTTAATGCACCCAAACTGTCAAGCCACTTGAGCTAAGCTAACTAAAAGACAAGTTTCAGTGTCAAGCCCTTCAGACCTTTCCAACCAACAGAGAGAGAGAGAGAGGCTAAGACCTGACAGGACAATGCTAGGAAAAACAAAAATTTAAACAACCACACTCTATCATAAAAATGATGCCAAAAACAGAGGAGGATGGAGGGAGCGGTTACTGCAGCAGTCATCTTTCGATCATCTACTGTTATGGAAAGTTAACTTACATGCCCATACTATGTTCATCATACTGATCACTGTTGCAGTAGCCATAGCTATATGAGTAAATTACCCTAGCTTACTACATTTGGGATGTGAAAGGAGAAGAGTCCAGATGCATTTGGAGAATGGTCCTTGCAACGCCTGATCTAGACCTAGAGAAATATTCCAGCTTATATTGCTTTTTAAAAGTATCTACATGGGGCCAAGTTGCAGCTTATATTTTTAACATTTGTTTGCTAGGAAAGTCAGACTTAGAACAAACCAATTTTCAGCAGAGGCCCAGGGAGAAATGCTCCAGACACATGTCTTTGTAACGTGGGAGGAAACTGGAGCACCCAGAGGGTGCCCACATGAATGCAGGGAGGACATGCAGAATCTGTACAGAAGAAGCTCCATCCGAGAATCAATCCATAGAACCTCTTGCTCTGAGGTGACAACACTAGCCGCTATGCCACTGTGTAGCTTCTAGAATCCTTCTATAATCCACCCCTTTTCAAAACCTATAGATGAAGTTAAGGCCCTGGTAGAGTGGGCCTTGACCTTGCCTGGAAAAATGTTGTTGTAGTGAGTATATAAAAACGGTTATAGCTTTAGACAACCATTTAGAAATAGTTCGTATTGTTACAGGTTGGCCCTTCTTCTTATCTTTCAAAGAAAAGAACTACAGATCCAAAGATCTGAAAGATTTAGTTCTTTAAAAATAGTACCAGAATTGTCAGTGAGCATCCAAGGTATAGAGTATCCTTTCTCCCTCATTTTTAAGATCAGTAAAGAAAATTGGGGAATGGATGGTTTGGCTTAAACTCAATTCAAATACCTCTTTAGGCATAAAATGCAAATTAGTTCTCAAAGAACCCCTGTCTCTGTGGAAAATGAGATAGAGTTGACTTACCATAAGAGCTTGCAACTCTTCTTGCAGAGGTCATAGTTATCAGTAAAACTGTTTTCCAAGTTAAGAACCTAAAGTCAGCCAGATTAGCTGGTTCAAATGGAGCAAGTGTTAGCTTCTTTAACACAAAATTATGATCCCAAGAAGGGGCAACTGTTTTTGTGGTCTCTTAAGTAAATCCCCTTTCAAAAACATTTTAAGATGAGAACGCCTTAAAAGATAAGGATCCATGGGCAGACATGCTGAAATGACCCAGAAATTAACCTTAACAGAGAAGTACGAAAGGCCATAGGAAAGTAACTCACACAAATATTGTAAAACCAGAGAAGAACTAACCTTGAATGGATACTGGTTATGCTAGCACCAACTAGAAGACCCTTTCAATTTGCTAGTATATGATTTTCTAGTAGCAGGCTTTCATGCCTCCATAAGTACCCACTGCACATCCTCAGTAAACAGGTGCCAAAAGAAAATAAGAGCTTTTCATCCAAGCAGTCAGTTGAAGTTGATTGGTGTCTGAGTGCACCCCTCATCTTGTGTGATAGATCCATTCTGTGAGGAAGCTTGTGGTAATTGTTCCTGGCCATTTCCAAAAGAAGGGAGAGCCACTTTTGCCTGGGCCAGAATGGGAATCATCACAAAGATCTTGACAGTCCTTCTGAATCTTCAGAAGTACCTTGGGTATCAGTGAAAAGGGTGGAAAAGTATACAGGAACATTCTGTCAAAGAAAAAAAAAGCATCTGTCTTCCAGGTCTTCTAACATAGACTTCTGGGAGCAGATGGAAGTTGATTATTTAAGAAGGAGGTAAATGGGTCTGCTAAAAGAACTTCTCCCAAATGGATCAAATCTTGGAACACCCCCTGCATAGCTTGCATTTATAAGTGTCTGCCCTGTCCTGTTCAGCTTGTCTGCCACACAATATTGCTGTAAGAATGAAAGATGCCTGTAGAGTGAGATTGTGAAGCTATATCCCAAGCCAACATGGCTAGTCTGCAAAGGGGGTATGGCCTGGAGTACCCCCACCTTGAAGATGTTCTGCTTGACTGTGGTATTGTCTGAAACATCTTGAAGAGGTCCTGGGGCTCAAAGATGATTCAGAGAGTTGAGGTCAAGCATCTATTTCATATTTATGTACTTTCATCTGTCCTAAGTATCCCACACACCTTGCACTATTAACCCTCCTGAAACTGTTCCCCAAGCAAAGTCTGAAACCTCTGTGATGACTGTCAACTTTGGAACAGGGAGGGATAAGGGAAGACCCAAATTTAGGGATATTTGCTGTGTTCACCAATTTATTTTTCTATGGACAACCCCCAACACTGGGATTTGAAAAGACAAGGAATGTGGAGGCTGGGACAAAAGAGACTTCAGATACCATGTTATCTTTCTTATGTGGAATCATGCCAAGGTTATCATGAGAATCATAGATGTTATGAGACCCAAAATCATGAGTTAGTCCCTCGCAGTGACCAAAGTCTGAGTGGAAAATCTTATAAATAGATATAGATATAGATGTATTTTTCTGCTGAGGAAGAAAAGCCCTTTTAACTGAGTTGTCCTGCTGACACAATCCTATATGAAGTTGTCAAAAAGGACTTTTGAATGTTCTGTTGGAATCCCACCTTGTGTAAAAGATCTCTCACTCAACTAAGAGATTCCTGACACTTTGAAAAAAACACTGCAAAGATAAACAAGTCAGCTATAGATGGAAAAAAGAAAATGTATACCCTGTAGCCTGCAATGAGCTATAACTGGAGATAGCCACTTAGTGAACACTCGTGGTACAGTGGATAGTCCAAAGGATAAACAGAGAACAGATAAAGTGATCCAAACACACAAACATTAAGAAAAACCTGAAGTCTGGATGAAAAGGAATGAGATTATAAGCATATTTTAAATGTAGACTTACTAGGAAACTTTAATGAGGAAGAAGAGGTAACAGATTGCGAAGTTATATTATTTTGAAGTTAGGCACTATCACAAATAAGTCTAAGAAGAATGGTCCAAAACTGGTCTCCAAGCACCTTCTTTCTTTGGCACTGAAAACATCCTTGAAGAAAAACTTTTCCCAACTACAAAGAAGGAACTGGTTCTGTCAGTCGCTGGATCAGCATGCAATGAACAACAGGTGGAAATAAAAGGATCTGGTCTAGTGGATGAGAAATTACCACCTGACAAGATGCAATATCCTCTTACTGCCATCTATACCCTTGATGAATAATTTTTATAACCCATTTGTCTGAAAATATCTGTTATCAAAGAGATTCTGGAATAGAAAAGCGACTTCTAGGATTGGAAAAGGGAACAAAGTCTCTTAAATAGTCAAACTGACTAGCTGGACTGTCCTTGGTATGGGGGTTCCTGAATTCTTCTTGGAACACCCTTGCCATAAATTGGATGAGGACTTGGAGAATCCCTCAGAAGATTAGAAAAAGGAGGGCAGAAAATCTTAGAGATTCCCTTATTTAATGTACCCTTTTTATCACACATTTTGATCACCTCTGCAGCAAAGGAATTCAAAAGTGAATCTCAATCCAAAAGAGAAAATAAAATCTCATTATTCACATCCTCTTGGGAGGTTCTAAGAATACAGCCAAGCAAATCTCCCAAAAACAGTATCAGAGGCAACAGTCCTGGAAGAATTACCAACCGAGTTATACACACACTGTAAATAGAAAGCAGTGAGTACAATAGAAGAAACTAAACCATATAAAGCAGATGCTTCCTCACAAGAAAAAACTGAAGACCAAACATTCCTCATGCTTTTAGAATTAGTCAGAATAAACATTAACATGAGCCTGACATTTCAAAATTATGAAAATTAAAATTGCAGAAGCATACACTATTTTCAATACCTATCAACAATATTCCCATCCTTATCAGAAAGAGTAGGATAGGAATTAACTTACTGTTTAGCATCAGTAGGAACGACTAATAATTTCATAGTTTCATAGTATAGTACTAGGCTATCTGCCCTGGGGCATTTGTAAGCCTAGCCATAGTGATGTGGCTTTTGCCACTCCATGAAATGGTACAAAAATGTACAGAATAAATCTAAAATACTGTGCCTCTGTCTAGTAGTGACACAATGAAGGTCCCCTTATATAATAGAATTAGTTTACTGTGCCCCTGTCTAGCAGTGACACAGATGTGATCCCTGGGGTAAACTTACGATCTCCCATCCACTCATCAAGATTTCTCTTGAAGAGAGTCAGTGAGGGGCTCTGCCTAATACGAACTGGGATCCTGTCCCAAAGCATGGGAAGCCTCTGGGTTATGAATCTATCCCTCCAGCATGTCCTATTCATACTTGTGCCGAGGTTTAAGTCTTTAGCTCTCGTGGTCCTGATGGATTTGGATTTTTTGAGGTGGAGCATGTCCATCAGATTCTGATTGAACATGGCCTTGTGCGTCAGGCAGAGATCACCTCTGAGCAGGTGGTATGCTACTGAATAGAGCTGAAGTTTCTTTAGTCTGGCAGAATAAGACATATGTTGGAGACCCTTGATCCTTTTGGTGAGGTACTTTTGTGGTCTCTCCAGCTGTTGCAAATGCCGGGTGAGGTACATACCAAATGGGGCATTGTACTCAATCATGGGTCTGATGAGGGAGGAATATAGGGGTACAATGACATCCTTGGATCTGGATGTGAATCCCTTCATGATGAGGTGTGCAAGGTAGAATGTTTTTCTAACCACTTTGGCAACGTGGGTGTCAAATGAGAGGTCGCTGTCTACTTGGGTCCCTAGGTCTCTGATTACTTTTTCCGTACTCAGTGGGTTGCTGTCTATGTGATAATTTGTAGGTACTTTGTTTTTTCCAAAAGGGATGACTATACATTTTTTTAGCATTTAGTTTAAGGCCATGACTACGGCACCAGTTGTCCATTTCAGTGAGGCCTTTTTGTAGGATGTGTGTGTCTGCTGGTGTATCGACTATGGCGCCTAGTTTGCAGTCATCTGCGAACTTTGTCAGCCACAGCCCTCCCATGTTTGCTTTAACATCTGAGAAATAAATGCCGAACGAGAGGGGTCCCAGGACAGATCCCTGTGGGACACCACTTGTGACTGGCTTTGAGTCTGACATTGCTCCAGCGATTTTAACTTTATGGGTTCTGTCCTTTAGCCAGTTTGCAACCCATCTAGTGACATAAGGGTTTACTTTTAAGCTGTTTAGCTTATCTATGATGCCTGAGTGGGGTATTGTGTCAAAGGCCTTAGCCAAGTCCAGGTATGCTGTATGGACTGCTTTGCCCTCATCAATGGCTTTAGTGACTGTTTCAAAACAGTCAACCAGGTTTAAAAGGCAGGATCTGCCCTTTACAAAGCCGAACTGGGTGGGGTCAAGTGTCTGTAGGTCCCCTATGTCTCTGTTTATGAGTTCCATAATGATTCTTTCCATAGCTTTGCAGACCAGGCTAGTTAAGCTTATGGGGCGGTAGTTTCCAGGGTCTGTAGAGGCCCCCCCCCCCTTGTGGAGTGGGACCACTGTTGCTGTACGCCAATGTTCAGGTACATATCCCGAAGTAAGGCTAAGGTTAAATCACATTTTTATGTGTGGGTTTAGCTCCTCTTGGAATTCACGTAACACGCACCCCGGGATACCGTCAGGTCCCATTGATGCTGTGTTTTTTGCTTTGTTTAGGGCGGTTCTCACTTGGACATCTGAGATGACAGGGAGATTACATTCAGCTGGGATAAGTATTTCTTCTTTTGGGGGTGAATGAGGTGAGAAATTTGCACTGAACCTGTCAGCCAGAATGTTAGCAATATCTGTGGGTTCAGTGTATTTTTTGTTGTTGTGAACCAACTCTGAGCATATCTGAGGGTTTCCGCCCAGGTTTCTAACATAGCTGAAGAAGGCTTTGTGGTTATCTTTAGTGTCCTTAGCGATTTTTCTCTCAAAGTTTGCCTTGGATGTTTTTATGAGAGAACGTAGTTTTCTGCTTATGTTGATCAGAGATGTCTTCCCTTCATGGGATTTCGCTCTGACGTGCAATAGCTTCCTTCTTTTGTTATACAATTTGTTTATGGCTGAGGTCCACCAGACAGGATGCTTACATTTGGTGGAGAGGGACTTGGATTTGTTTGGGATTGCATGATCCATGCATTCTTGGAGATGTCCATAGAAAGCATTTGTGAAGGATTCGGCATTGTGGGATGTGGTATCCACTGGCACAGTGGGCTTAAAGGATACCATCTCAGTCTTAAGAAGAGTGAAGTCTGCTTTTGAGAAGTTTTTCACTGTGGTCTTTTGTGCTGGGGTGGAGGTGGGATATGTATATCCAGGGTGATTAGTTTGTGGTCAGATCTCACTAGTGAGGGGTATACTTCGTGTGGAGCATTTTGTCCCCATGTTTGTGATGATCAGGTCTAGTATATTATCTCCCTAGTGGGAGAGGTGACTAGTTGTTCCAGTGCATTTGAATTTATGAATTCCAGGAACCTTTGGGCTAGGGTATTAGGGATAGAATAATGTACCCAATCTATGTTTGGGTAGTTGAAGTCTCCCAGTATGATGGTATTTTGTGATACATTCATATCCTCCAATGTCTTCAGGATGGCTGAGTGGGGTTCTTGAGATTGGGAGGGTGGTCTGTAACATGCTACCAGTTGTATAGCAGTTTTGCCTATGGTTAGTTGCACCTGTATGGTCTCTGATGCTTCATGTGTTGCTACTAACCTGGAGGTGTGGGTGTCCTTTATGAATATGGACACTCCCCCTCCCTTTGTGGTTCGGCCCGGGTTTTGAGGCCAAAAAGCATGATACGAGGTATAGCCTGGTAGCACTGGGGTGCTCTCAGGAGCCTTGAACCAGGTTTCAGTTACTGCACAGACGTCGATGTTCTCCATGCTGAGGAGTGCATCTAGTGACTGCATCTTGAGATTTAGACTTCTGGCGTTGAGCAGCATTACCCTTAGTTTTTTTCCATTTTTGTTTTCTAAGGAGGTGGGTTTGTCTTTTGAGCCTTGCCTAAAAAAGGCACTATGGGGGTGGCAAGAGCCTTAGCCAATATCCAGATGCCCAGTGGTGACAGGTGTAAGCCATCCCTTGCGAAGCAGCGTGGCTTGTCCAACATATCATCCCAGGCAGACAGACATTGGATCCCCTTAAAATGACACCAGTATTTGAGCCAATTGTTAAAGCTGATCATCTTGTATTTGTATTGTGGTATCATTCTTGGTGAGGGCAAGATGCTGCCCAGGGTCAGGGTCATACCAGCCTGGGCTACATAATCAGAGAGCTCCTCTATGTCTCTTTTCATGTAGTCCAGGGAGGTACGTCTCAGGTCATTCATACCAGCATGGACAATGACGGAGTTATATTTGTACTTGCTTTGGAGTGACCTGAGTGTGTGTGTTATGTGGCGGATCCTAGCTCCCGATAGACAGCTCACAGTCACCTTCTCCTTGTTCAGCCTGGTCAGTGGGACATCAGTGTGTCTGACTATGGAGTCACCTATTACTAGTGTATCAGGCAAGGTGTTTGGCCTTAAGGGCTGCGATTGGTCGACACACTAATTTATTGAAGTATGTGTTGCATGTGTTTTGTTTTGAGGTGGTGGATTTTTGGATGTCTGCTCTGGGAGCCTCTGTTGTTTTGGTAAGTTTTTTATTAGAGTCTCCGAGTATGTCTTTGTGTTTTTATGTGTTTGGTTTGCAGTTGAGGTAGGTCTATGTGGGACTGGGATTGTTGTGTGTGTGTGGTTGCCATCTCCTCCTGTCTGGTCATGCTAGCCCTGAGTTGAAAGAGTTCAGCCTCCAGTTTGGCTATATAGTTGCATCTCTCACATGTATTTGTGTTTGTTGGGAGGAGGAGAGGGTTGTCTGTGTACATGAGACAATTGTAGCATTGTCTCAAGATACCCAGATTGACCAGCTGAACTGGAGACGATGCCAGTAATCTACCACTCGACATGCTAGAACAGTATAAGGGAGTGGTATACCTTTAAGTGGTATACCTTTAAGATAATATAGCTGTTGGGTCAGGTTTGGAAAGAGTGTATACAAAGTTAAAAAGACTGAGGAAGTTTACACATTATATCTGTCTTTTTAAGGGCAGCAGGCTGGTTATCAGGAAAAATACAGGCAGAAACACAGACGCACATCCTCCAAAGTTTCCCCAGGGATGAGTGCAATATCCTAACAAAACAGGGAAGCCTTTCCTGTTCTGTCTTCTAGGACCAACAAGAGTGGCTCTCCCTTGCCCACTGAGACAGACCCCAACAGCCACAGAGGATGTGGCTAATCCCCAGTCATAGTGGCTGTAGGTGCTACACCAAAGGGTCTGGGTTAAAAGATGAGTGGTCTGAGATACAACAAATGGCCACAGCAAATTTATCAACCTACAGCTGAGGCAAATTGCTAGCCTGTTGTGGTGGCAAAGGCTGTTTGCTTAACTTTTTCTTTTTGTGGATTGAAGAAGAACCATCATTGGAGCTGACTGTTTGCCCCAAGGTCAGGCCAAAAATGGTGCCTCTTTCCCACGAAGAACAATCATGAAAAGTTGGTAAAAATGTAAAATCTTTAAAAGTTACTTTTTTCACACAAAAAACACAGTACAAAATACTTTAAAACACTTGCCAACTGCAAAAGGTAAAATAAACACAATTTCTCTGCAGAAAATGTTTTTTAAATACTTGAAAAACTTTTAAACTGACACGAAAAAGAAACTGTCTTATTTAAAATTACTCATGACAATCCATTAAAACAAACTCCTAGCTTTAAAATAACTTTCCTGAAGAGGAAAGTATTAAAAATCAATAAAAATGACTGAATGGAATTTTTCCCCCAAAGGGAACTTATCTGCTCAAAAAAGGAACAGCACATGCTGACTGTCGGCCCTCAAAAGCCTCAGAGGGGTGTATTCTTCAGCAGCAGTAAAGCTCTGAAGGGCTTGGTGCCCAAACTTGTCTTTTGGTCATTTCAGCTTGAGCTGCCTGACAGTTTGGGCATGTGCAATGTGCCCTGAAGCTTTAGAAGCTGTCAGGCGGTCATATCTTAGCAGGATATAACCCAGTATAGCTAAGGCTACCGTAACACTGATATCAATGCATAATTCAAGGGGATTTGCATAATGTTCTTCATATTGATCATGGCTGCTGCAGTAGCCTAACCTGTGTTATATCCTTCATTGGATATTACATCTGGTTAACTACTAAGGCTTCAGAGCACATTCCACATACCTAAACCATCAGTCAGCTCAAGCTGAGCTGATTAAAAGACAGCTTTGGGCACCAAGCTCTTCAGACCTTTCCTGCCACTGAAAATATCACTCCTCTGTGGGCTTTTGAGGACTGACAGCCAGCTTGTACTGTTCATTGCTGGGAAGATAAGTTCCCTATGGAGAAAAAACTTCCACATATCATTCTTAATGTCTATATTTACTTTCCTGTTCACAAAAGTATATTTTAAGCTAGGAATATGTGTTTTTAGTGACTGTCACATGACTTTACTATACATTTCCCACTTTGGCAGTAGGCAAATGGATTCTGAGACTGGTTCAGTAGAGTTACGGTAGTGGGAAAAAATCCCTCCTTTCCAGGGATATTATTCAACATCTGCATGTTCCCTGTTAATCTACAGCGCATGCTTTCTTGGGGTGGGGGGAATAGAAATGTTCTTTCTTCCCAGTTGGGAAGAGGTTTTTATTCAAGAATGTTTCTGGTGTCAAAGAAAAGAAGAAAGAAAATTCCTGGAGCCCAATTCTAGACCTTTCTTTCTTAAACCAGTTTGTGATAGTGCCCAAGTTCAAAATGCTTTCACTTTACAAAGTGTTATCACTTCATCCTCTTTTGAGTTTTTTTTTTTTTTTTTTTTTTGGTAACCTTATATATATATATATATATATATATATATATATATATGAATGCTTGTCATCACATTCCTATCCATCCAGACTTCAGATGTTTCTTATGGTTTTATGTCTCTGGATCACATAATCAGTTCTGCCTTACCATTTGGGCTATCCACTGCACCAGTTGTGTTCACACAGTGTCTAGCTCCAGTTATAGTCCTTCCATGTTTTTTCCATACTGAGATGACTTGCTTATCATCGCAAGAGTATTTTTCAAAGCACAGGAATCTCTCACTTGGGCAAGAGATCGCCTATGAAGGATGGGATTCCAACAGAACATTCAAAAGTCTTTTTTGATTTCCATCACACAGGATTGTGTCCCAGTGGTTTCTGACAGACATCTCAGTACAAAGAAATTTGTTTGTTTTTTTTTTCCACATGAAAAAATAGATTTATATTTAGATCTATTCCAGGGGGAGTTCTACTCAGACTTCAGTCACTGCAAAGGAATACCTCAGGAATCTTATTCTCATGCCGGCTATGATTCTCATGATACCTCTGTCAAGTCTCCACATATCTGAAGTTTCTTTGGTTCCACCACCAACACCCATTATCTTTTTCACATTTCAGTTCTGGGATTTGTGAGAAGAGAAATCACTTGGTGGAGACATCAAGTATCTCCAAATCCTGGTCTCCTTCTACCTTGCTCCAAAGCAGTCGGTAACCACAGATGACTCGGACTTTGCTTAGGGAGCAGCGTCATGGGGATAATAGTGCAGAGTGTCTGGCACAACAAAGACAGGCACAATTACATAAATGTAAAAGAGTTACTTGCCCTATCAAGCCACTCAACTCTGAGAATCACCTTTGGTCCCCAGGACCACTTCAGGTTGTTACAGACAATACCACAGTGACATGGTACATAAACAATCAAGGGGGAACTAGATCTTACCCTCTATGCAGACTAGCCATGTTAGCATGGGATATAGCTTTACAGTACAGTCTTCCTCTATAAGCTTCCTACATTCTGTCAGAGCAAAATTGTGTGACAGATAAATTGACCAGGACAAAGGCAACTAGATGGAGGGAGTCTTATGAGATTTGATTTCTGTGGGTGTTCCTCAAGTAGACTTTTTGCCTCCTCTCTAAACAATCATCTGGCAAACTTCTGCTCAAGGACTCCATTCAAGAAGGTCTAGAAGACAGATGCCTTTTCAGTTTCTTTCACAGGAATGTTCCTGTATACTTTTTCCACCCTTCCCTCAGAAATCTATGGTACTTCTTAAGATTCAGAAGGAATCCCCCAAAATCATTGTGGTGACGCCCTTCTGGCCCAGCCAGCAGTGCTTCTCCCTTCTTTTGGAATTGGCCAGGGGCAATTACCACAAGCTTCCTGACAGACTGGATATACTCACACAAGAACAGGTGTGTTTGACACAAACCCAACCCCTAACAACTTCAGATGACTCCTTGGATGATAGGTTCTTAACACCTTTTAGGCACCTGTTTGCTGAAGGCGTACAGCAGGTCCTAATAGAGGCAAGAAAGCCTGCTACTAGAAAATCATATATTAGCAAATGGAAAAGGTTTTTGAGTTGTTGCAAGCAGCATAACCAGCATCCATGCAGGACTAATGTTTCTCTGGTTTTACAATATTTGCCTGAGTTATTTCCCTAGGCCTATCTTGCTACACTCACAGGTGACTGATAAATACATAAAGCTGTAGAAAATAAGATGGGAGACAGGCTGTTTGTGTTCAGAGCAGGATGAGGCACAACCAAGCCAACATTTGCAGTGAGGCAGATAATTAAAAAGAAGTTAGAGATGAGGAAAGAGTCCAGCTGGACATTCCTAGACCTGGAGAAAACTTATGATAAGGTTCCAATAAAGCTGATTTATGAAGTCCTGCAGTGGTTAGAAGTCCCAGAAACACTGGTAGAATTAGTGCAGGCTATATACAAGGACACAATGACTCAAGTAAGAACAGTGTACTGTCTCACAGAGGGGTTCCCAGTGGTACTGGGTGTGCATCAGGGTTCAGCTGTTCATACTAGTGATGGATTACATCAGCAAACAGGTCACAGAGGACAGATGAACAAAGCTAATCTCTGCAGACGATGTGGCATTACAGGCAGACTCTGAGCAAAAACTTCAGCAAAGAATATGAGAATGGAGGCACAAGAATGAGACGAAGTGCAGATAAGACAGTCTTAATGGCAGCAAATGGGGGAATCAGAAGAAGCTGAAACTGAGATAGAAGAGAAAATAGGTTAACAGCTTCAAGTATTTGGGAGGGGTGATTGAGAAGAGAAGTCTGTATGAGGAGGTCAAAGCTAGAATCAGAGGGGCTAGAGCCAACTTTTACAGAGTGTCAGGGGTAGTGCATGACAGAAGAATGCCAAAGATGCCGAGAAGTAATTTACACAAAAGAATAGTTTGACCAGTACTAGCTAGAGGTGTGAAGTGCCCAAGATGGTGGTAGGAATCACACTGTGGGACAAAGAATTGAGGGCATCAGAGCAGAAGCCAAAGTAGCTCTGATTTCAAAGAAGGTCAAAAAGAACAGATTGTGGTGGTTTGTACATGTGCAGGAAAGCAGAAGACAGTCTGGTGAAGAAGATTTGTGACAGACAGGAAGAAGGCAAGAGGAAACGAGGCCATCCAATAAAGAGAATGATGGACTGTGTGAGAAAAGACCTGTGACTGTCAGCTAGGACTGTTGAAGAAGATAGGAGAGTGGGATTGAGAGAGAGATAATGGCAACTAGCCCCACACCCCAACCCTATATAGAAAATGAGAAAAAGGGAATTGATGATGGTGATGATGATGATGTCTTACTCCACTATCAAAGTTCATTTGTTAGCCATTTCAGCATGTCTGCCCATGGATCTCCTTCTTTCAAGAGATTTCCATGACAAAATGTTTTTGAAAGGGGTTTTGCATAAAAGACCTCCAGGAAAACCCATGGCTCCTCCTTGGGATCTAAATTTTGTGTTTGATAAGCTAACACTTGCTACATTTGATCCAGCTGATCTGGCTGATTTGAGGTTCATAACATGGAAAATAGTTGTCTGAAAGGAGGGTATCTGAGTTGCAAACTCTTATAGTGGGTCAACTTAATCTCATTTTCCATAGACACAGGGTTTCCTTGAGAAATAATTCTTTAATGCCTAAAGTGGAATCCTAGTTTACTTCAAGACAAACTATCCATCTCAATGTATTCTTTCCTGAACCTGAACATGAGAGAGGAGAAAGGATGCTTCACCTTGGATGCCCACAGGCACGTCAACTACTATCTTGACAGAACAAAATATTTCAGAACTTCTGGTAAGTTGTTCATTTCTTGTGAATGTAAGCAGAGGGGTAATAAAAAATCCAAAGCCTGGAAATGTTGAGGTAAAATTCAGCATTTATTCCAAACAGGAAAAAGATCACAAAGCTTTCAGGATCAAGCCTTCATCAGACACACCGATGAAGGGTTGATCCTGAAAGCTTTGTGATTTTTTTCCTGTTTGAAATAAACATTACATTTTACCTCAATGCTTCCAGGCTTTGGATTTTTTATTACTGTTTTGTATTTTGTGTCCTCCCTGGTTTACCTCTGTGCTGTTCTTGTTTCTTTGAACGTAAGCAGAAGGGACAACTGTGTCAGAGAAGACTATTTCCCAATGGTTGTTTGAAGCTATCAACTTTTGTTATTCTCACTACAGCAAAAATATTTAAAGCAGGATCAAGGAACATTCTACCAGGGCCTTGGCTTCATCTATTTCTTTTTGGAAAGAGATGAACTTTATAAATATTCTAGAAGCAGCAGCTTAGCTCTGTGTACGTATTTTTGCAAATCACAAGCTTGATTCCGTTTCTAGGTCCAGGCCAGACTTTGCTGGGATATTCTCCAGGGGCTCCTGGACTCTCCTCCTTCCACCTACCAGTTGTTCTAAGCTATGGTACTCTACACTTGTATTTTAGCCTACTGCACCAGGGATCAGTATGAAGAGTATAGTACAGTTGTGTAAGTAAACTTACAGTAACAGTAGCTGTTTGATTGATTACTGCTGCAGTAGTCACTACCTCCATCTCCCTTGTTTTTGTTATGTTCTTTATGCCGGGGTGTTGATATTTGTTTCTGTTGCTCCTAGCAATGTCCTTTCTGGACTCAGCCTCCCTCACTCAGTTGACATGAAAGCTGTGAAGGGTTCAGCACCCAAATCTATCTCTTTACTCATCACAACTTGAGCTGATGGCTTGGGAGAGTGGAAGGTGACCTGAAGCTTTGGAAGCTGGTCGGCTGTTATAGCCTATGCAGGATATAAGCCATATAGCTAAGACTACTGCAGCAGTAGTCATTGTTTTTTTGTGCATGTTATTAGCTATGAGAGCAATAAGTGTAACAGATGAAATGTATGAGGGAGAGTTTGTCATGTACATTTGCAGGCATCAGACGTTTTGTAGTGATAACAAACTACATCATTTCTCCATGCATGCAGCAAGGTTGGCCACTCCCTCTACTATGAAGTCAAGTAGAACTGTTTACCCCTTTTAGCAGTCAGCAGTGGGACAGTGTAGTTTAGGATGCCTTTTAACTTGGCTTTAATGATTTGTCAGGAGCAGTATAATAATTAATCATCTGTTGCACAGATGCTATGAGTAGTTCTGCATTAACTTGGCACTGTGACCAGCAGTCTGCACCATACCTCTCAGCTGTGCAGATTTTCACAAAATGTCCAGAGTTTTGCCTCATATTTTTGGGCTGTTTTTCATAAAATTGTATTTTTCTGGCAAATCATTGAGGACTGAAGTAAGAAAATAATGGTACACATTTGAGTTTCACACTTCATATCCTTCAGAAAATTCATGCTAATGCATAACCTGTTATTCTATCCACTTTTTAAGTTTGTAAGAGCAATATTTAAAAAAGTGTCCCTATTTTTAGGCCTTTGTCCCCCACATTATGTGTGCCTCTGTCCAGATTTCTTGCTCTAACAGATTGAGAGTTACGATTTCCATTTCCACCCATCTAAATAGACCTGTAGCTGTTATTAGTAGGGCTTTTTTAATCTGGTCTTGTATGTGGACAGTAAAACCACCTGGTAGCAGTATGGGATTCATTGTTGTCCAGTAATCTGGTATGCTTGCTAATTACAGGAGGTATCATGGACTTCAAGATCTGCAGAACTCCCTTTATATAAAGGTTACCCAATCTCTCCCTTCAGTTTCCTCAGGCAGACCTACTACTCAAATATCATGAGTACTGTGGTATAATTCATTTATTTGTCTCTCTTGACACCTCTTGAAAGCAGGATTCTTCTCAATGGAGCAAAAACCTGGCTCAAATGTATTTCCTCCTTAGCCATTTTACTAATATATTCTGTTAACCTCAGCTTTTGTCCAGGATTTCTACAATTGCCTTTAATAAATAGGTACATAGGTTCATAGGTTGATACTAGGCTATCTGCCCTAGGGCATTTATAAGCCTAGCCAAAGTGTGTTTGGCTTTCGCCACCCTTTAGATTAGTTGACTGTGCCTCTATATAGTAGGTCACAGAAGGTAGCCCTTTTAAGGTTAGTTTACTGTACCTCTGTCAAGCAGGGATACAGAAGAGATCCCAGGGGTAAACTTACGATCTCCCATCCACTCGTCAAGATTTCTCTTGAAGAGGGTCAGTGAGGGGCTCTGCCT
Source organism: Protopterus annectens (assembly GCF_019279795.1). Classification (NCBI taxonomy): domain Eukaryota; kingdom Metazoa; phylum Chordata; order Ceratodontiformes; family Protopteridae; genus Protopterus; species Protopterus annectens. The sequence goes on from NC_056725.1 coordinate 707,436,304, forward strand.
AACATGGATTGGGATTTTGTTCCAGAGTGAGGGGAGCCTCTGGGATATGAATCTGTCCCTCCAGCATGTCCTGTTTATTTCTGTACTGAGGTTCAAGTCCCTGGAGCATGTAGCTCTAAGGGATTTGGATTTCCTGAGGTGAAGCATGTCCATTAATTCTGGGCTGGTCATGGCTTTAACGTCAGACACAGATCGCCTCTGATCAGGCGGTACGCAACTGAGTAGAGCTGGAGTTTCTTTAGCCGAACTGCATAGGGCATCTGTTTGAGCCCCTTGATCCTCTTGGTGAGATACTTTTGGGGTCTTTCCAGTTGCTGAAGGTGTCGAGTAAGGTACATCCCAAACGGGGCACTGTACTCAATTATGGGCCTGATAAATGATGAGTAGAGGAGCACAATGACCTCTCTTGATCTAGATGTGAACCCTTTCATGATAAGGTGGGCTATATAGAAGGTCTTTCTAACCACTTTGGCAACGTGATTGTCAAAGGAGAGATTGCTATCTACTTGGGTCCTCAAGTCCCTAATTACTTCTTCCGTACTTAATGGATTACCACCTATGTGGTAATTTGTGGGCACTTTGTTTTCCCAAAGGGGATGACTATGCACTTTTTGGCATTTAGCTTTAGGCCATGGCTCTGGCACCAGTTATCCATCTCTGTGAGACCCTTTTGGAGGATGCTTGTGTCAGCCAGAGGGTCGATTACAGCACCCAGTTTGCAGTCATCTGCGAACTTGGTCAGCCATAGTCCACCCATGTTAGCCTGTACCTCGGAGAAATATATACCGAACAAGAGAGGTCCCAGGACTGAACCTTGTGGGACACCACTTGCAACTGGTTTAGAATCTGACATGGCACCTGCTATTCTGACCATGTGGGTTCTATCCCTGAGCCAGTTTGCAACCCATCTTGTGACATAGGGGTTGATATTTAAGCTGGTGAGCTTATTTATGATGCCCGAGTGGGGTATTGTGTCGAAGGCTTTTGCAAGGTCCAGGTAGGCTGTGTGGACTACCTTCCCTTCATCTATGGCTTTGGTAACTGTTTCAAAGAAGTCGACCAGGTTCAAGAGGCAAGATCTGTCCTTAACAAAGCCGAATTGGGTAGGATCCAGTGTCTGGAGGTTCCCAGTGTCTTTGTTTATGATTTCCATGATGATACGCTCCATAGCTTTGCAGACCGGGCTAGTCAAGCTTATAGGACGATAGTTTCTGGGGTCTGTTGTGGAACCACCTTTGTGGAGTGGGACCACTGTTGCTGTACTCCATTCCTTGGGTACATATCCTGTAGTAAGGCTGAGATTGAACAGTGACTTTATATGAGGGTTTAGTTCTTTTTGGAGCTCGTGTAAGACGCAGCCCGGGACACCGTCTGGTCCCATTGATGCTGTGTTTTTTTATTTGAAGAGGGCAGCTCTCACCTGTGCATCTGTGATCTCAGGAAGGCTACACTCTGTTGGGATAGACATTTGCTCTTTTGGACATTTGCACTGAACCTTTCAGCCAGGATGTTGACAATGTCTGTGGGTTCAGTGTATTTTTTTGTCATTTTACACTAATTCAGAGCATATCTGGGAGTTGCCTCCCAGATTTCTGACATAACTAAAGAAGGCCTTGTGATTATCTTTAGTGTCTTGTGCAATTTTTCTTTTGAAGCTGGCCTTAGATGATTTTATGAGGGATCGTAGTTTCTTGCTAGTACTGATCAGAGACGCCGTCCCTTTTTGGGATTTTGCTCTGTCATGTATTAGCTTTCTCCTTCTGTTGTATAGCTTATTTATGGCCGGGGTCCACCAGACAGGTCTCCTGCCTTTGGAGGAGTGAGTCTTGGTTTTATTTGGGATAGCATGCTCCATGCATTCCTGTAGGTGTCCATAGAATGCTTTTGTAAAGGATTCTGCATTTTGGGCCATATTTTCCACTGGCCCGGGGGCTTTGAAGGATTCCACCTCAGTTTTGAGAAGTGTAAAGTTTGCTTTTGAGAAGTTCTTCACCATGGTTTCCTTGGCTAAGGGTGGGGATGGAATATGGATGTCCAGTGAGATTTGTTTATGGTCTGATCTTACCAATGAGGGGTATACCTCTGGTGTGGAACATAGAGACCCCATGTTGGTGATGACCAGATCCAGCATGTTTTCCCCTCTTGTAGGAGTGGTGACCAGTTGTTCCATAGCATTTGAGTTTATAAATTCTAGGAACCGTTGGGAGACGGTGTTTGGGCTTGAGTAGTTTTCCCAATCGATGTTTGGGTAGTTGAAGTTACCCAATATAATAGTGTTTGGAGAGACCTTCATATTCTCCAGTGTTCTCAAGAAAGCAGAGTGAGGTTCCTGTGTTTGGGAGGGTGGTCTGTAGCAGGCTACAAACTGAAAGGCAGTTTTTCCCACTGTTAGTTGCACATGGATGGTCTCCGATGCTTCGTGAAGTGCCACTAACCTGGAGGTGTGGGTATCTTTGATAAATATGGATACTCCCCCTCCTTTTGTGGTTCGGTCCGAGTTTTGGGGCTGGAAAGCATGGTATGAAGTATAACCTGTTAGTGCTGGGGTGCTCTTGGGAGCCTTGAACCAGGTTTCTGTTACTGCACAGATATCGATATTCTCCATACTGAGGAGAGTCTCGAGTGTGTGCATCTTGAGGTTTAAACTTCTGGCGTTAAGCAGCATTACCCTTAGTTTTTTTTTCTTTGTGTTGTCTATGGGGGTGGGTTTGTCTTTTGAGTCTTGCCTAAAAAAGGTACTATGGGGGAGGCAAGAGCCTTTGCCAGTATTCGAAAACCCAGGGGTGACAGGTGCATGCCGTCCCTAGCAAAGCAACGTGGCTTGTTGAGCATGTCATATAAGGCTGACAGGCACTGGATCCCCTTTGAATGACACCAATAGTTTAGCCAATTGTTAAAATTGATCATTTTGTCTTTATACTGTGGCATCATTCTTGGTGAGGGTAAGATGCTACTCAAGGTCAGGGTCATACCGGCCTGGGCTATATGATCAAAGAGCTCCTGTACGTCTTTTTTCATGTATTCCAGGGAGGTACGTCTCAGGTCATTCACACCAGCATGGACAATGACGGAGTCATATTTGTACTTGCTTTGAAGTGACCTGAGTACTTGTGTTATGTGGCGGATTCTGGCACCCGACAGGCAGCTTACAGTAACCTTCTCCTTGTTCAGCCTGGTGAGTGGGACATCAGTGTGTCTGACAATAGAGTCACCTATTACAAGTGTATTAGGTGTGTTGTTTAGCCTTAAGGGCTGTGACTGTGTGGCACACTGACTTTGTGAGCTATGTGCTACTTGGATATTGTTTCGTGGTAGGTGTTGATTGGATGTCTGCTTTGGAGGTCTCTGCTGCTTAGGCAGATTTTTATTTAGAGCCTCCGAGTATGTTTTTGTGTGTTTATGTGTTTGGTTTGCTGATGCGATAGGTCTATGTGAGACTGGATTTGTGGTGTGTGTGGTTACCTTCTCCTCCTGACAGGCTGTGCCAGTACTGGGTTGAGAGAGCTTAGCCTCCAGTTTGGCTATATAGTTGCATCTCTCACATATATTTGAGCTTGTTGGGAGGAGGAGAGGGTGGTCTGTATACATAAGGCAGTTGTAACATTGCCTCAAGATTCCCAGATTCACCAGCTGGACTGGAGAGTAAACTCGAAACTGACCTTTGGACATGCCTGAATAATATAGGGAACTACTTATTGACTGATCAGAAAGAACCAATAGGGAGCAAGTGCTTAGAAGGAGTATAAGAGAATGTAGTGCTTTAGTTTGTGTTTACCTATGAGATTACTTATACAAGCAAGTGCAGGGCTTTAGAATGAAAATAGAGTGCTTAATTAGAGATTTAGAGCAGTTCTAAGGGAAAAAGTGAAGAGCAGACTTTGTGGAGCCGGGAATACCTTAAACCTGTTTAAGCGGCGCTGCCCGATGCTGCTCTGTGCGCAAGACCGCGCAAAAAGAGAGTTGCAGGGTTTTAAGAGAGAGAGAGATCAAGGAGTTTAGAATTGACCCAAAATGGCCAATAAAACTACAGCTTCTAGGCAGTAACCACTCCTACAGGGACAGGCAGGCTGCTCAGTGTTAACCACTGCCACTGGTGAACACAGAGACTTCCCTTTAGCCCAAGCAAGCACTGGCCTCCAAGAAACTTACAAACAGTTCAGAACAGCAAATCTGTAACTGAACTTTCTTAAATTTCAGAAAGTGGGAAAAAAGCAAATTTTTTTTTTGTTTTTTTCTTTTTTGTTTTAGTTTAAAGGTAGCAGAGATACACAAGTAGCAACATATTCACAACAGTGCAAAAAATGACCCTACACTTGAGTGCTAGGCCAAATGTGTTATACTCTTTGGGAAGATGGCTGTGTTTCTGGAAGCTGTGATGTCTGAGAGCTAGTCTTAAATGCAGCATTGCCTCAGACCTGCAAACCATAATCAAAGTTTTCTCAGACTTAGTCCTGAAACCCTGCTCACTTGATAAGTGTTTTCCCATAGACTGTACCATGTTGTACTGCAAAACTACAACAGAAACACTTGTTTAGCAGACCCACTGTATCTGCAAAGGAGATAACCGGTACTTGCAGTCTGCACCATCTTGTAGAAAGCAAACACCACCATACACAGAGGATTCTCTTTTTAACATAATATCATCATTCCACTGGCAGACTATTATGAAGAAAGTATAAGAAATCTGTCAGTGGAAATAAACGCTGTAAAGATAGTTTTGAAAAGAAATCCAAAGGTGATTATAAAAGCATCATGCAAGCTTTTCTGAAAGACCTGACTTCATACAAAGTTGCTTAAAACTTGCTTATCATTGCGCTTCTGCTTATTGCCTCACCCGCAGAATGTTCAGAACAGAATGAGAAATGACAGAATAAGTAGATTGGCTAAACTGTTTTATTAACAATTAATGTACAAATGACATCAACATGAACAAAATAAAATGACTAAAGTATGCAACAACAGAACAAGTTCTGTATTGTAATGATAATGTCAGAAATTCAGTGTTTAAGGTCTATAAAACATTTATTGCATCATTTTAAAGGCTTGGTTTGCAACCCACATACAGGGTACATCTTTGTTGTTCTGTCTATTGCTGCACCCAGAGCAATAAAGAAGATACAGATGTGGACAAACATGATTAGAGGACATTTAATTCCAAATGGTGCATCGTTTTTTTTCCAGAACTGAGGTCTGTGTTTCTGAAGATATTTGGCCAGCTTAATAAACGTTACCATGAAGTGTACACTATGTGTGTGTACTTTGTGCCAGATTCCAAAAGAGTTGCCCTCACTATAAGTCTGTCCTGATTCCAAAAGACCTGCAGTGTAAGTGACTTACTTCAGTATAAGACCTATCTGTAACCAGGCTTACTACAGGGACTAGATTCCAAAACACTTACTCTCAGCCTGATTTCAGTGTAAGTGGTCACTTACACCGAGAGCAAGTCTTTTGGAAATGGGGCCTTTGTGTACACTTTCTGAATTCAAGAACAGCCCTACCACAATGCTTATGTTGTCTTTTCACTAAGAAAGGGTACAGTAAGTGTACACTTTGTGGAAGCCTTTATGAACCCGACTTATTGTCTTCTGTTTTTAGTGCACATATGAGTGTGTTTGGTGAAAATGCTTTTCAAAAGTAGAAAAAAAAATGGATCCCGGACCTTGCACAGCATCTTTGAGCTACATAAAGCATCCCATGCAGCATGGCATGATTCCACACTTCTAACAAAAGGAGGACTGACTATGCATCTCTCATGTTGCCAGCTGTGACAAACCTACTTTGAAGGGGACACAGTGGACCACATACTTGCAGAATTGCTAATATCACAACTGCTGGTGACAGGCTCCCTGTGTTTAATGTGTGCAAGACATTTCTTACATGGCCTTAGCTTGTTAAACATCATTATTTGTTTCTGCATGGACAGAAGCTTGCATACAACTTAATGCATTTTTTTCTTTTTTTTTTTGCTTCTTTAATACAATACCAAAGGGAAGAAGTGGGTATGGATAACATATTTGGTGTAGTTCGGTTTGCACTTGAACAGCAACAGAATGCGTATTTATTGTTATTGAGTTACAGACTCATGGTACCTGATAACATACAATACGTTTCTATTATGACACCGACAGCAACTGTTATTCTTTATTAGCAGCATTTTACACACAAGCTAAGTACATTTTTCTTTCTTGTTTCATTCGCAGTGCTAAATATAAGAACAAATATTTGAAACATCTGACATATACACATTGCTACAAGAAATGGTTTTATAATTCCATGGTCATAGACTCAATGCATTGTGCTTAATAGACATAGCCAGCTATCTATGAGCTGGCTCCATGGTTCATGCTCTGTGAATAAATACAAAGGTCCATGCAAGTACAGCTGAGTGCAAAGGCCAAATTACTAGATACAAAAAGAAGCAGCCAGGATTTCAAATCAGCAAAACATTTATTCCCTTAAAAAACAGACTGGTTTTGGCAACTCCATGCCTTTGTCAGTATTAAACTTCCAAACAACAGTAGCACATTTAAATATACAACTAATGAAGATTCATCACGCATTTAAAGAGACAATCTTGCTTCATTAAGCCCCAGTGAAAATAAAGCTCCCAACCTCACTATCCAAGATTGTTCCTTTTTATTCAAGATACCATACCAGCCTAACTTATTACATGAAGCTAAATTAATCCTGTCAATAAAAGCAAAATTAAATATAGCAGAAGAATGCTTCTGAACATGTTTATATAATGCATTGGACAAACAGACATTCTTAATATCACTCATATGTTCAAAAATGACTTTTCTTTTTATGACTACAGTTCTTGCATATCCCAGGATAAAAATAAAATAAATAATCCGCAGAGAAATATGCCAGGTCAGGTCTGACAAATATTGACTGTCATTTGGAATGCTTCATTCTTTGGACACTCTCAGAGCTTCTTGTCCATTCTTTGTCATATTCAACCAGTATAATTTTTGTCCTTAAGTGAGAGACTAAATGGCAATTTCTAAGCATTCCACTGAAGATAATAAATTAAAGACTACTTATAATACAACAGCTTTTTGTTCATTTTCCCATAAAAATTTTCTCTCATCAAGCAGTTTATTCCCAGTTGCATTTTATATCTGAAATACATTTAACATGCTGGGCTGTCTTCTGATCTTTTTGTTCTTTGCAGTTTAACATTTATTTTTATATTCCAAGTTAAACTTTTGTCCCATTTATATAGTTAATTTCACCTACCATTTAATGTTCCTTCTCATTTTATTTGATGCTTTCCATAGACCATTCATTTCAGTCCTTATTCCCTTCCTCGTGTATCTTCCATGAAACACTTCAGTGACTTCAAATACTTTGCTTTGTACAGCCTTCATCTTGTGGGTCTATCACTTAGCCATAATTATCACTGCCCCATTTAAGCTGAACATTTGTGTTTTAGTTCCAGGCCCTCTGGATATGTAAGCAGCTGATACGTAAATCTGAATATAGTAAGGAAACTAACCAGCTAGTATTTCTTCTAATAAGTGGAGTCTGCAGCCCATATTAGTTTATATTTATTGTTTTGTTTTGTATGATAGCTGTTTGTCAAACTGCTCTGCAAATGTAGTCCTGTAAGCTGGAACTTACCTCTAGGAGACCTGTCAAACAAACTGGTATCTTCTGAAGTTTTGTATACTTAATACGCTTCATGCATTGTTTGTACATTGCTAAGTTTCATCTCTTATGTTACCCGTATGGAATTGGGGCATTTCTTTTTTAACTGGAGATGGCTTTAGGCCTACATGATCAGGTCAATTTGTTATATACTGCAAAAAAAAGTAAACAAAAATGAAGTTTCACAGTAAATATAGTGAAACCGAGGACTAGGCTAATTTGCAAGTATGAACATTCAATATGTGCACTTCCTCATCAAGAGCAGAGTTTAGAACTCAATAACTAAAACAGGAAGAGATGTCTCGGCAGATTGTGTTCCTGAGAAATGAACAAAGGACAGCTATCACCTCACCTTGTGCAGTAAACTTACTGAATGTTTTTGCCTCTTTTTATTTAATTTTACTTAATTTAAGGTTAATCCAGGAGCACATATGCATATCTTTGCAAGTGCCATATTTTCCATTGATAATGCAGGTTTGCTCATATGTTTGTTTATACAAAATGTTTGATTATGAAATGCCCCGAAGTTTGTATCCATTAGCAGAGCATTTTAAGAAAAGAAACTTACATGTATTGCATATGGATCTCTACCATGATCACAGTGACATAAATGCGTACCGACTGGATCAGTGAAAGTAATTTAATAACAAAGTCAATCAACATCAGAAAAAGAAATAAGCATATTTTTTGAATGGAGGTACACTCTCCTGCTCTCTCTACTGGATGGGTGGGGAAGCACACCTCCTCACTGCTGCATTGTATATGTGTATATATATATATATATATATATATATATATATATATATATATATATATATATATATATATAGATATTCTCTCTCTCACTTAGCCTCAGGGAAAAAGGCATGTCTCTTTCCAGAGGTTGTGCAACCTCTAAGTATAACTTGATCTTTTAATTTCATTGATCTAATTTGCCAACTTTCACATAATTTCACAATCATAGCTCACCCTGCTTGCTATGTGTTTGCTGTGAATGCACATTCATACTAAAACATTAATAGCTATGCCAAGACTTTAGTTGATCTAACACGGAGTGTTCCACTTCATGAATGGTACTACTCTGACAGCAATGAATTCTGAACTGCTATTTCATTCTAGTTCTTGCTTTTATGTCATCTCATTTCCCCCATATCTTTTGTAAATAAATGCTATGCTTATGTGAGTACTGAGTAGCATTTCAAGTGTAATTGATTTATCACTGGCTGTACATGCCACTTATTGATTCTGGGCAGAACATCAGCTTAGCTCAGGTAGTTTTATCCATTCTGCTCAACATCATTTTCCATGTTGTTTTTTCAGTAAAACACAGTAGTTGAATTTTTCAGCTTCTATGTTTTACCTTCATGTAATACTTCATCTTTATATGCTTCTTCACACATACACAAGTAAGTAAAACTCTCATACAGCAATTTATATGAGAATAAACAGAAAATATTGATAAACCAAATCCTTCATCTAGTTACTCAGTGCTTTTTCACACATGCAGATGGTGTTGCCTAAATAATGTTTTTCTCCCACTTTAATTCTTACTGCACACATCTATGAGCAAATCATTTCATAATGAGTGGGATTTATAGCCATGGTTCCCTATGAGCAATGCTAGTGAACAGAGAAGACCACATATTACAATACTACAATGTTAAAAGTTGCACAGCGGTGTGTAATATGGCGCAGATATGTAGATAGAATCAACAAATACATTACTATATGCAATCTGTGAAGCAGCAGGACATATGCCACCCTGAATGGAATGTGCTGCACTGCAGTTACACACAATGAGTAATTGAATGGGTGACAGCCCACAAGCAAAACATCTGTGTGTAGATGGTACATAACATCACCATAACAGGATGTGAAGACTTATAATGTATTGTATGAGATAATCTTGCAGCTACAACCTCAACACACTTGTCAGCAAGGCTGGGGCTAATAGCTAGGGGTTAGATGTTCCCCATTCTGCCTGTCTTTTTACGTACTGCTGGCTTTAATGACATAATATTACTGGCTTGGGCACACTCTTGCATAATGAGTACTGTGGGATCCTGTCATTCCCTGCACAGCTCACCTGTGGAATAGACACCAGACAGAGTTACTGGCCGAGCCAGGGTTGTTATAAATGTGCAGTGCACCAATATACACCAGACAGAGTTACTGACCACGCCAGGGTTGTTATAGATGTGCAGTGCACCAATATACACCAGACAGAGTTACTGACCAAGCCAGGGTTGTTATAGATGTGTAGTGCACCAATATACACCAGACAGAGTTACTGACTGAGCTAGGGTTATTATATTGGTGCACTGCACATCCATAACAACCCTGGCTTGCTCAGTAACTCTGTCTGGTGTATGTTGGTACACTGCACATCTATAACAACCCTGGCTTGGTCAGTAAGAAAGTAAGGTCCTTCATAAAACCATCCAAGGCTAATTTCAAAAGAAAAACAGCCAAGGATTCAAAAGATAACCACAAAGCCTTCTTTAGCTATGTTAAGAATCTAAGTGGCAACTCGCAGATATGCATTGAGCTAGTGCAAAATAGCACAAAATATACTGAACCTACTGATATTGCTAACATCCTGGCAGATAGATTCAGTGCAAACTTCAACCCCCTCTCACCCCGAAAAGGGCCCACAACAATACCGGAAAAGTGTAGTGTCCTGGAAATCACAGATGCACAGGTGAAAACAACCCTTTCAAAAGCCAAAACATAGCATCAGTGGGGCCAGATGGTGTCCCAGGCTGCATCTTGCATGAACTACAGAATGAACTAACCCCCCACTTAAACATGCTGTTCAACCTCAGTCTCTCCACAGGCTACATGCCCATAGAATGGCACACAGCAACAGTTATTCCGCTCCACAAAGGAGGGGCCACAACTGACCCTGGCAACTATCGCCCCATAAGCCTGACTAGCCTGGTCTGCAAGGCTATGGAGCGCATCATCATGGAATTCATTAACAAAGACATTGGGAACCTCCAAACACTTGACCTGACTCAGTTTGGCTTTGTTAAGAGCAGATCATGCCTACTAAATCTGGTTGACTTCTTCGAGACAGTCACCAAGGCCATAGATGAGGGAAAGGTGGTTCACACAGCCTGCCTTGACCTCACCAAGACTTTTGATACCATTCCCCACTCGGGTATTACAGAAAAACTCACCAGCCTGAACATAAACCTCTACGTCATGAGATGGGTTGCCAACTGGCTTACAGACAGAACTCACACAGTAAGAATAGCAGGCTCCAGGTCCGACTCTAAACCAGTCACAAGTGGTGTCCCACATGGCTCGGTCCTGGGACCCCTACTGTTCAGCATATACTTCTCAGAAGTACAGGCAAACACAGGAGGACTATGGCTAACCAAGTTCACCAATGACTGCAAACTGGGAGCCATAATTGACTCTCCGGCTGACACAGACATCCTCCAAAAGGGCCTTACTGAGACGGAAACCTGGTGTCAAAGTCCTGGCCTCAAGCTAAATGCCAAAAAATGCATAGTCATCCCATTTGGGAAAAACAAAACACCCACGAATTACCACATAGGTGGCAGCCCCCTTAATACAGTAGAGGTAATAAGAGATCTGGGGACCCAGGTAGATAGTAATCTCTCTTTTGATGATCATATTGCCAAAGTAGTTAGTAAATCCTTCTATGTGGCCCATCTAATTATTAAAGGGTTCGCATCTAGAAATAAAAAGGTTATAGCCCCCCTCTACTCGTCACTCATCAGACCCATCATAGAGTACAATGCCCCATATGGGATGTACCTCACAAGACACTTCCAACAGCTGAAAAGACCACAAAAGTACCTAAACAAGAGGATTACTGGCCTCAAACATATGTCCTATGCAGCCCAACTGAAAAAACTCCAGCTGTACTCAGTGGCATATCCCTTACTCAGAGGTGATCTCTGTCTGACTTACAAAGCCATGCCCAACTCAGAATTGATGGACATGCTCCATCTAAAGAAATCCAAGTCACTGCAAGCCACGCACTCTACTGAGCTAAACCTTGCCACAACAATAAATAGCCCATGCTGGAGGGATAGATTCCTGTCACAGAGACTCCCCATGCTTTGGAACAAAATTCCTAACTACATTAGGCAGAGCCCCTCACTAACACTCTTCAAGAGAAACTTTGACGAGTGGATGGGTAACAGAAAATATACCCCTGGAATCACTTCATTGGCTCTGCTTGACAGAAGCTCAGTTAATTAATCAATGGGACAGCGAAAGCTGACACACTCTGGCTAGGCTTATAAATGCCCTTGGGGAGATAGCCTAGTACCTACCTATGAACCTAAACCTATAGATGTGTAGTGCACCAATATACACCAGACAGAGTTACTGAGTTACTGACCGAGCCAGGGTTGTTATAGATTTGCAGTGTACCAATATACACCAGACAGAGTTACTGACTGAGCCAGGGTTTTTATAGATGTACAGCGCACCATTGTTCATCAGAAGCTCTGCAATATTCAGGCAAATTCAAAAATGTCCCGCGTGCCATGTCTCAGTGTCAGGACAAAGTGAGTCAGGTTTACAAGATTCATCTATAATGAGAGCTGCACAATAAGCACACCACACAACAGAAGTGCACAGAGTCTAAGCTGCATATATATATATATGTATATATATATATATATATATATATATATATATATATATATATATTATATATATATATATATACACTTTCAGAAGGGGATTGAAAGGTGAAATAGTATGTGGCTGAACTGTCACATGAGCTTCATATCCCACCTATTGCTTTCATGCTGGGACCAACTGGACATCTGCCAGTCTACTAGCTGCATGTAAAGGATAGAGTTGTTTTGGCTAAAGATGGCTATCTCATCGGGATACTTTGTCTAATGCTGCACACTGCTGTGGCTCATCCTGTAATGTCTGCCAGCATGGTGAATGCAGGCAGTGCTTTTCCTACAAATGTAACTGTTCAAAGTTCTTCGTATTTATCCCCTATGACAAGTCTGTGCGCACAACATGTGTAATGTGTTCACTGATGCTGTCCATATGAGTAACTGAATGTATTGTCCATGCTATACACATGGATAGAGTTGTGTAATGTGAATAGAAGAATTCTGACCATTATTAAAGTGCAAATCCTGGTACCACCAGATCATTACTGTCTTGTGTGTGTGTGTGTGTGTGTGTGTGTGTGTGTGTGTGTGTGTGTGTGTGTGTGTGTGTGTGTGTGTGTGTGTGTGTGTCACACACACACACACACACACACACACACACACACACACACACACACACACACACACACGAGGAAGAGGAACCACAAACATGGATGCATGGATAAAGAAGAATCTTGCAAGAATTTTGTTGCAGTAGGAGAATAATTTTTTTTTCAGTTGTGATTAAAAATACAGCACAGTGGTGTAGATATTTGCACATCATAGCAGAGGATAATCCTGAACATCAGAATACACTAAAAATCAGGCCAACCATTACATTCACAGAACTGAAGGTATTTTTGTGGGCAGGATCTTTTGAACTTCATTCTGTAAAACCACCTTGGTTGTTAATCTGTTTGACAAGGGCAGGTGAGGGACAGGATTGGAAAATGGATACATCTGAGGCAGACAGCTGAAGGAAGTTTAGGATTTCAGTCAATTACTGAAGCCCATGTGACAATTCAACCACATACTGTTTCAGCTTTAAATCCGCTTTTTAAAGTGTCATGCACCATATATTGTGCTGAATGGAACATATATGTGTGTATGTATATATATATATATATATATATATATATATATATATATACATACACACATACATATATATCATTGTGCAGCTCTCATTATAGACAAGACTTGCTATAAACCTGACTCAGTTTGCCCTGACCCTACACAGCACACAGAACATTTATGAATTTGCCTGCCTACAAATCCATGTGTCTGCCACATTGTATCTCAGCCTTCTTCGCTTTCTGTACTCATCTTTTTAGACACATCCTGAGATTCCTGCTTGCCATCTCGTACCCTGTATCTACTACTCATTTTTTTCCTACTACTTTTCCAGTTCAACATTCTCTCAGTGAGGCCCTTTTCAAACATTTACTTCATGCCTTTTTTTTAAAACAGCATATATCAAACTTCTTTGCATCTTGAATTAATAGGATGTCAGTCTTTTAATTCCTCACTCATCCACAGCATAGAGTACCAGCGTGTCTTTGGCTGCCAGTTGAATTAAACTACAGTATTTAATGCACATTCAAATCTTATATATTCCTTAGCAAGAAGTCTATTTTTGTGTGTTTTCAGAACACGTGCCACTCACAGTGCTGTCTCTTAGTATGTCTCTGAGTTCTGCTCCAAAACTGCAGTTCTCAACTAATCTATGTAACGCTGCAATATATTCCAAAATACATTCATATATCGTTATGATTGCTTTTGGGAAATCTAAAACACTGCAGTTGTCAAAAGAATTGTGTTCAAATCCTTCTGTAAAATTTCTGCAATTTCTGTGAATGATTTCTGAGATGACGTGATTGGTGCTGGTGGCAAAACTATGCAATAGCTCATAAAATCTGGTGTTACTATATTTAGTTACAGTGGCAGTTTCTTTTGACATGGAATATATTTATAAAATAATGTAGCTCTGCTCTTTAAATATTACTTCTCCAAATTGTCTAGCACTCCAAAAACATTAATTTATCAGAAATACGTATCCACTTTAAATCTATATACACGGTGAGTCAATTTACTGTTCAGTTTCCTGCTACACCAAAATCAGTATTCAATCACTTTTGTACATACTATTGTCAAAACAACCGTTGTCTTGCACCATAAAATGCTTTAGTAGTGCCAGTGCTTGAACCAAAACACTTCTTGGGGATATTCAGAAATAAACACTTCCCTGCTGCATGGTGCTAAGTATCTACGATTCCATGGTGTCACATGGCCCTTAATTATATATTAGGATTGGCATAACATCAACATTCCAGGAAAAGGAATGCATAGTAAATTAGAGCAACCATGTTACTGACAGCAGTCATGCTACTGACTGCACGTGACCAATGTCGCAAGAACAGTAAGGTGGCATGCCTGAGGCTATACACACTCACTCTCACAAAGAAACAGCTCATTACTGCAACACAGGCACTGTGAGCTGGTCAGAGACAGCCAGCACAACAAAGTGCCAACACAGTTCATAATAAATGGAAAGGAAAAGGAGTGAGAATAAAAGCAAAAAGGGGGAAAAGCAAGCAGAGGAAGGTACATAAGGGAATCTATAAGGAATGAAAGCTGGTGGGGGGGCATACTTTTTTGAAGGACAGGCTCTCATTTATATATATATATGTATATATATATATATATATATATATATATATATATATATATATATATATATATATATATATCTTGGAAAGAGGGGTAGGTGGGTAGTAACAAAGATTTTATATGATATGGCTTGAGGGAGCAGAGAGCGTAATTGGGCAGACAAGCAACCATAAAATAGATACATAGACAAGAGTGTTATTGAAGGTGGGGGCAACAGTGAAGGGACACACAGAGACACAGAAATACAGAGAGCTGACAACATATGATGGGTGTTTCTAGACTGCAAACAGGATATGAAGAATGATATTATAACGGAAGGGATGCACCATGATGGGGGATAGGGACAGTACATGAGGTCTGTCTTACTGATCCAAATGAGAGCCCACCCAGGCAACAGTCACATCTTTGGATGGCATCATGGGCTGGCTCTGCCTTTAGTGGCCCTATGGTTGGGGCCAGCTGGTACTGCGACTCTACTAGCCATGCTAGAAGATGCTCCATGGAACTAATGTAGGCATCCAACTGTGGATGTACCTCAGCTGCAACCAGCCTCAACAGCTGACCATGGGGGGTATAGCCTATGCTCCCCTCCTGAAACTGCCCACTGCTGTTCTTCAAAGTGAAAAATAAAACGCATTTAGTACATGTGTATGATATAGATACAGCTGCACAGTGTAGTCCTGAATATAGTATATATATATATATATATATATATATATATATATATATATATATATATATATATATATATATACCATACTGCAAGGAAAGTCTCTGCTCTCCTGATACAGGCTTTCCTGTTGAGCTCACACTTCTCACCTACTGTAAAATAAAGTAGAGAGAATTCTGTATGATGTGAACCTGTTAAAAGAAGACAAGGAAATGAACAAATAGCTTACAATAAAAGGTTGGTACATTCTCTGTAATTTCTGCCTCCCACTGGCAAAGCAGCTCAGGGTGGTGAAACCACAAGTCACTACAGCAATAAATGCATTGCTCTCCAGAATGGGTGAGATCAAGGGTGTTACTTACTGCCCTGGCAAGGTGGTGCCTGGCATCTATTTTGCATAATAGGCCATTATACTGGCACAGCAGTTACTCCTATGCAGAAGTTACAGAAAAATCCTGGCTTTGTGCTTTCACCAGGCAGGGGCCGTATTGAAACCAGCCCCTATATATGTCATATCCACTCTTCTGGTCTTCATCTTGTGAATATTGCTGCATGTATGGACATCTCATAACACACATTTTAGGAAGCTACGGTACTCTATTGACAGTGTTGCAAAAATATGGGCTTCACAACCTCCATGTGTAAGCATAGTGCAAATCCTATTAGCCCAAGAATGGACAGGGATGAGCATGGTGGTGCTACTTGGGTGTGCAAGTGCAATGTGTTAAGATAGTGATCCAGAACTGATTGTATTAAATTCCCTCATCAATATAACTTCCAGGTTACAAGGTCTGTTTTAGTATGATTTAAACTAATGTCACCATATTGAGGAAGACCAAGATAAGGATGTCAAGAATAGAACTTCATTTTGGAATACATTCAACATCAGTATAGGCATAGAAAATGAAGACAAGATGTCTGGTAATGTACTTCTGCACTGCACTGAGAACTCATGGTGGGTGGCAACAAGGGCAAAAGGGAGACAGTAGATGTGCGATGAGGTAACAGCACGTTGCCATAACAGGTACATGTTTATCTGGGGAGCTTATCATGGCAATGAACACATCATAAGGGCATGATAGGTATATGTCCAGTTGGGCTGGTTCACCATGGCAGGGAGAAAATACAAAGGCAAGACTGGTACATGTCCATTTTAGGGAGGGGGTGACCTGTGTGCATAGAGTGTGAGATATGCTACAAGGGGCACAATAGCCCCTGTATGCAGGTCATGGTATATCTAGTTATATTTATTTATTTGGCTTTTGTTGACCATGTTTGATCCAGCTAGTCTAGTGGCATCTTTTCAAGTGAGACCCAATGTGGTATTCATACTGAATATAGGAAGTTTGGCCATGGGCAATGGGGATCTTTCCCTACTGTTTTCCGTAGGGGAACGCATTTGTGTGTGGCACATTCTGCTTCTGTTCTGGGTGTGAATGCAGCTCAGAGAAGCAGGAAGGCAAGAAAAGCAAAAATGGAGGTGAAAAAAGAAGATATTAAGGGAGATGGAGTTTTTGGTGCTGATGAAAAAGGAGTTGGAGATGCAGGAAAAGCTGGTAGTTGAATGTGATGTGTCAGAGAAGGGGAAAAGGCAGTCAAGCTTTTTCAAAGCTGTGTTGAAGCAGTGGAGACTGGTTCAGAAGAAATGTTCCTGCAGAAGTTATTTGATTCTGAAGTTGCAACACAAGGTTGTGTTTTACAACCCTTCAGTCGAGAGGGTTGCGAGATGATATATTATTGGATATGGTCGATGAAAGTGAGCCAGAAAATGGCAAGGAGATGTCATGGGGGGAGATGACGGACAGGATACAGAATGAAGAAATGTAGCAGAGTGAAGGTATGAAGGCTGGAAAAAATCCTACATTGAAGCGGTCAAAGAAGGGATGCATGGCAAGAAATAAGAGAATGAAGTAAGTCCAAAGAAAAAGAGAGTGTTTAAAGTATGGCTTGAACAGAAGGAAGAGACAGAAATGGACAGATATAAGGTATGGGATGAAGTTATTAAGGCACTCGGAATCAAAAAACTAATGAGGTAAGAACATTTATTCATATTAAAAAAGAAAATTGTTTGTGACATTATTTTTGAGACTGGACAGATAATGGAAAGATTTATTGAAGAATATAGAAAAAAAGAAAAACTGTGCACCATGGAACTTATATGTGTTTAAGCCCTCTTATAAGGAAACAAACTGAAGTGGGAAAAGAGACTTTAATAAAAACATTTATTATATTTATGTAATGACATTTTGAATTTATCAAATGTATATGATGATAGAGGTTTATGAACTGGAGCATGGGACAGCAATGTGATAAACTGGACAATGATAGCATTGTGTATATTCCAAGTATTAATGTCAAAGGTGATAGAGGCCAGGTGAAATATTAAGGACAGTCAAAAACATGTGTTTTATGTGGAAAAACAGACCATTTAATTAACAAATATGAAAAAGGACAATATTTTTCATCTGGGGCATAAGACGAGATGCAAAAAACTGTGAACCAATATGTTATAAATGTAAAAAAGTAGGATATTTTGGAGGTGGGGGAATGTGAAGACGAAAATGAGGAGGTGTTGGATAAAACAGAGGAAGTAGAAGAACAAGATAAAAAGAAATAAGTTACAGAAAAGAAATCAGAAGTAGAAGAAAAAAAAAAGATAGTAGCATTATTGATGGAGAGCAAATGATGCAAAAAGAAAAAGGGAAGGAGGACTTAAATTTAGAAAATATTGAAGAAGAAGAGTCAGGTTTACATAAAAATGAGGACATTAAACAGAACTTAGTTAAATAAAAGAAAAAGTGAGAGAAAGTAAAAGAAAGAATATAGAAGGTGAATAAACCCTCCCCGGGATTCATGAAGCTCGGCGCAAGGACGGTTTTAGCCTTGCACCGAGCGTCCTCCCCAGAGTTGGTGCAGCAGCACCATATGAATATTTATGAAGGCTCGCTGCTGCACCCCCGATGTGCACAGGAAACATGTGAGAGTGCGGGGAGTATGTTTAAGTGCTTTACGAAAGCTTAAACATGCCTCCACAGTTGCACAACCTACATTGCTTACTATTAGAGCCTGCCTCTAATAGTAAGCCATATGTTAGTGTCCATGGATATCGAAAAGCAAAGCATACAAGAGTGTCCACGAACACTGAAATAAAATCAAAGGTGTAAACACACAAGCACATAGTTGAATGTTGAGTCCCTGTCCCTAGAACTATTACATTTAAATCCCCGTGTCCCTAAGTTACTGTTGTATCTCTTCGTTATTGAAAGTGTAAGCAAAGCACAACGTGTTTGTGCATCGCTACCCTTTGCTTAGCATAGCTTACACGTCAAAATCATCCAAATAGAAAAACACATGCAGAATCAACGTTAACGTCAATAGTGTAGTGGTCAGAGCATCTGCATCACAAACAGGCATTCCTGGTTTGAGTCCTACTTCAGCAAATATCATTTTCCATGTGGAATGTGTATATGAACATATTTTAACATCCTTCTGATGTATAACCTACATAATAACATGTAAATGTGAACTGGAGTACTGCATTAAACGTTTACTTAATTTAATTAATTAAAGTGTTAGTGTCATAATGAATAAGGCACTAGTAAGCAGGTTTAAGCATAAATAAGCAGTAGTAAGCATATAGAAGCACCAGTAAGCATGTTTAAGTGTGGTTGCATGGGGGTATGCATTGCCTACACAGATTAAGCAAAGTAAAAGCTAACTGAGTGCAAGAAACTGTAACCGGAGTTTAGCATTGCTTAGCTTCGCACAAACCCACGCACACCCGCTCACAACTGCTTTAAAGTGCTTTAATCACTCTGTACCCAACATCCCATGTTCTGCCCAGCGACAAAATAAACAGCCTCTGCAAGGCTAGAACTCAGGACCCTGTACATCACAGTCACAGTTGTTAACCACTAAGCCATCATAGGAGTACCTATAAAGGAGGTATCAACAAACTAATCCTCGCCACAGGAAAATCAAATCAAACATGTGAACTGAATCTAAGTACAGTGTGATGTTCTATACCCACCACAGACCATAAATATGTGAATTGGAGTACTGCAGTAAACAAAGAGTTGAGGTGTCATCGTAATAAAGGTTTGAAGTCCCCAGAACCCCATACAGTGTATGTACACATGAATCATGGATACCAGATACATATATAACCTGTAATGAATAATAAATCGGTACCAAATGGCAAATATAATGCTAGATAACCAATAAGCAATGCTACCCTCATCACAGCCCAACTTAGTAAGTGTAAGCAATGTGTAGGGAAGCCAATACAATCTGCCCACAGGTATACCTCTTTAAGCAGTGCCAACCTGAAGTAAGCAGGTGTGCCCATAGCTTAGCCTTTTCGAAACCGGCCAATTATGGAAAAGTGCAGGAATCCGGCCCTACTTAAACCGAAGAGGTGGGAATACGGCTCATAACTGGTTGTAGCATCCCCCTACAGGCAGAATGTCTGGAGTGGGAGAAGGCACTCACTTTAGAGCACAGCGCTGTGGCATCCAGGAGTCCAAATTCATGGTATGGCTCCTGGTAAAGCACCATGACAGGAGACTACAGCAGGGCCAGTACCAGGGCTCGCAGTACAAAATGGAGGCCTGGGACAGTCTTGCCCGTGACCTCACTAGTGCCACAAGTATCCCCCGGACTGGTGAGCAGGTCAGGCACCACCATGCAAACCTGAAGCGGCGGAGCGAGGATATCCTGGAACCGTGGATCCAGGAAGCAAGGCAGATGCAGAATGCCCCAGAACTGAGTAAGTACTCCTTCCACTAAGTAGTTAATAATTGCCTAGCTTGTGTATACTATGGATAGGTATGGCTAAATATCACTGTACTTCTCTGACAGCTGCAGATGAGCGTGCTGCGAGCCAGCAAGCCTATGATGCTAGGCAGCAAAGGATGCATCGTGAGGCAGGTTAGTAAATAGCCTGCATGTACTGTCATAACAAATAAATGTAAGAGCCTCAGAAAGTGTTGTACCAGTATACAGAATTGTGTAAATTGCTGCGAATAAAGGTATAACCCCTGCATTGCTTCTGTTTACTCTGCAGTCATATGTTGTACTGTTGCAGTTATTAAATAATATCGTTGTAGTAAGCAGTGTTACCCACACTGTGGTATGCAGATAAAATGTGTATGAAGTTCTGTACAACAATGTTGAAGTGCAAACAGGTCAGTCATATTAGACAGAAAACATTGCAAAGCTTCACAATAATTGCCTGATAGCATAGTGTACAGTGATCTTAACTGTAATGCTTTTGTCACACACAGCAGGGCTTTCAGTCCCAGGTGTGCTAGTAAGTTGTATGCATAATCATTCCACACAACTGTACAGAGTTTGTTAGAATGTTCAGAGAGAAAGCTGTATGCATATTACCACTTAACAACTGTACAGATTTTGCTAGAATGCTCATATAGAGAGTGGTATGCATATTCATACCCCTCAACTGTTCCAATCTGCCCAGTATGTCCAGATAAATGGCCCACATCACCTGTCTTTTGCCCTGCTCCCCTGACAAATTAGTATGATGATCCAAGAAATGTAGGCAGCTGTTAATGACATATAACTGATAGACTTGTACATAGTTAGAGACTGTACATGCAAACAAACCTGTCATCCCAGCATCTCACCCAAAGTGTATGAGAGCAATCCCAAAACATGTTGCATTAACACCTGCATCTTGTCAAGCCTGTACATAAGACACAGGTCCCGTACATACTAATCTACAAACATACCATTGTACAATATAAGGCCATTGGGTAGTGTAATAATAGATGTAAGGGACAGACCACTGCAGTGACTATGAATGTTGTGAAAACTACAAGAATTTATTAGTTGTTAATTGAACTCTCGCTCTCTCTCTCTCTCTCACCCCTACCATATGTGCAAAAATAACCGATTTACACAACTCATTCGATATGTCTACACTCCTAACATTTGTTGGGACATATGACCCTTTGGTTTATAAATATTCACATCTGTTTCTATGCATGTGTCATGTTAAAATACTCCCATATTGGTGGCCTGTTGCCATCAATGAAACTTGCTTGTTGTTGTAATGGCCATTGTTGTCCCATATATGCATGTGTTCTGCCTGCTGTGCAACTATTTTATATCTGGTGCCCTGGGTAATGAGAATATCTATGCATGCTGTCATAATTAATCCTGAATGCTGTTGACTATTACTAACCCATATCTGCCTTAAACATGCTACAACATAGCTCGTATGGGAAGGCCGGTCCCAGCGGACCCACCTGTCCCACCTCAGCTGGCTATGGCACCGGGCAGCAGTACATCTGGGGCCCAGCCTGGGACCTTCTCATCCATTGGCCCTGCACCACCTTTGGGTGGAACTGCTGCAGGGGATGGGGCTCGCCCCCCCCCCCAGGAGCAGGAGCAGACAGGAACCTGTCACCTGTGGTACGGTCCAGGCTGTTGTGTGTAGGGAGCTCAACAAGGAGATTCGAGACCACCTACGCCAGCTTGAGGGCCGAGTGGTGCAACTAGAGGGTGAGCCTGCCCCTCCTACATAGCCCCCAGCACAGCCACCTTCTGGCCTGTGAAGGTGCAGTGGTGAATGCCCATGGGTGGGGACCTCAGTCCCACTGTATCCATTTGTGGGCTCATGGGCTTGCAACTTCTAAACACCCATCCCCATCCAAGGTGTTTCCCCCCACATGTGTCATATACCGCCCCTGTACGCATCTTGTATGTCTTGTCTGTCATCCTAACCAACTTGTCCTTCCTGATCATACCTACTCTCCTTCCCCAACATCCCACTCTCACCTAAAAATAAAAGAAGAAAAGGGCAATCTGTTCCCACAAAAAAAGCACGCCCCATACATAGCTGTCCATTTCGCACACCTGTCCACTGGACACATGTAAATGTTTCTAATTGGCATCACAACATACTATTGTTGTCCTCACCCCTGTCTCAGGGGTTTGACTGTCCAAATGTACTTCCAAATGCATTGCATATGCACAGCCATTGCTGTAGAAGAAATGGACAGCTATGAACCTTCCTTACACCCTTCCTGCACATCCCTAGCTACCTTGTCTACTGTCCTTCCCTCTTTGTGCCCCTTTTTCACCACTTTCCTATCACCCCTTTTTTCATTTCTTTTAAAGAAATTAGCACGGGGGTAAGTAGGATTAAGCACTTCTAAGCAGCAGGGGGTGGGTTTCAGCCTGTTTGCGCGGGGGTAAGCAGTGCCCACCCAGGTTAAGCAATCAAGAAAGTAACTGTAGTGTAAGGAACTGTAACCAAAGGTTACCACTGCTTACCGTCACGCAAACCCTTGCACACCTGCTTACAACTGCTTAAAAGTGCCTTACCCATTGTGTATCCAATGGCCCTTGTCCTGCTCAGCAACCAAATAAACTGCCCCTGCAAGGCTCAAACACAGGACCCTGCACTCCATAGCCAAAGTGATTTACCACTAAGCCATGACAGATACCAAGATATTTTATGTTTTCAGAAACATATCATCCAGTCCAGTCATGCAACATCTAGGTGTATGTGTGTGTAAATATATTAATATCTAAACAGATAAAACATATCTAGCTATGTATATATATATATATATATATATATATATATATATATATATATATATATGTAGTAATTTCTAAGCTATATGCATATATATCAATATATATGCACATATGTACATGCATATGCCTAAATCGACACATATATGTGTCTACACCTATATGTCTATGTATACACAGCACGTTACATATGTGTACGCAGATATGTATCTATGTAGGTATATATACAGACATAGTCATATATATATTATAAAGACATGCATCTGGAGCATTTCTCCCCGGGCCTCCGCTGAAAATTGGCTTTGTTCCAAGTCGGACTTTCTCAGTTAACAAATGATAAATAAATAAATAAATATATATATATATATATATATATATATATATATATATATATATATATATATATATGTTAGCAGATATATATATATCTATATAGGTATATATGGCCATACATCTGTACATAGCAATGGCATATTAACAAATACACATATGTCCGCATGCACCGTTATTGGGGTTGAGGGGCCCCTCGCACTATACGTCTTCTACAGATAGGCAACCCCCCACAGCCAAACATGTGCACCTTGCAATAGACTACCAAGTACAGTCTGCCCCCCATAGGACATGTACTATGTGGAAGCCATCAACATCCCCAGGATACAGATACACAGACACAGATATGCAGATACAGATATACATATATATATATATCTACATGTGACTACACATACACTCACAGACATATGTACAGGATGATACATATGTAGAAGGTGCACACAATATGGAATGGCCACTATGCCTACTGCTAACACCTGAACAACTGGACACTCTATGGGCCACCCATACAATTGTCAATCGTTGCCTGCAACATATACCCATAGAAAGACCATAGGAAAGACACCACACACAGGTTTTCAGACAAGTGAATCCTTTAATTGTGTACTATAACAGTTCTATATGCCATGTCATATAGCTGCTCAGATACTGACAACCATATAAACAGAGTACTGCAACTGTGAAACTGTTCAACTACTACAGTAGTCTGGAAAGGTTCACAACTGTTGCTGTCCAGGCCAATCCCTTCAAATTGTACAATAGTAAAGACAGACTGGCCTACAGGATACCAAACAATCAGCAGTATGTACTGCAGGTGTGTAGTTCAGCAGCCTCTATCTACAATCTGTACAAACTCACTAGGAGGGAGGTAAAGACGTTTTGTGGTCTAATGGGTTGCAACTGGTACTTAACAAGGCATAACTGATTCCATCATGAGCACACCGACAAACAGGACAGTCTGTATGGCAGGGGGCAATAGACTTGCAGTGCCCCATTTCATGTAAGTAATGTCACTATAAGTGAAGTATACAGTACTGTACATCCAGTTACCTTGTGGCAGCCCACCCCTGCTACCCCCACATTTAGCAACAGCCTAGGTCATTTATGGTGCTCCCCACCTACACACAATGATACAGGCCCATATACCACTGTTAGATACACTGGCCTCTGGAGTGCATACGGGCACACATGTATTGTGTAGGTGATGCCAACACATATATGGCCCCAGCCCCACTGTATGTGTGGGGGGATACAACAGCAGTGGACTAATAGCAGCAATGGCAGTGTCATACTCACAGTCCACTAGAGAACAACCCCCAGCAGCATCACATATTTGCAAAGCTTGGTATGTAGATGGAGGACAGAGGCTGGAACACAGGCACATATGTGGAACACTGCTCCCATACACTAAGCAAGGTGCTGGTGTTACAGGATAGTCTGCAACATACCCTTAGTCAGGGAATTGAGGTTAGACACAGAAATGGATGTAGCCATGTACTGATAGCACGCAGCATACACACTGCCAGTGTAATATCTGACACAGGACCTGTGTGGTGGACGGACAAGACATGATAGGCATACCTCTATCCAGCAAGAGGATAGGCCCGCAGTAGTGAGCTGTGCAGACAGACTGCATTTCAATGTACACTAGTATGTAAACACCCTGTAACACCGGTACTATGCAAAGCATAATTCAACTCTACTCACAGTCTGTGTGTAGTTCCTGCTCCTCTTACAAATATGTGGCTGCTCTGAGTGTGCAGGTTCTCCTGTAAAAGGTATTTCTACCTGCTGTCTGTAACACTGATGCCCACGAACAGGAAGGATGTCCATCACACAGGATATGTAAAGGGACCACACCCACATGCTGTAGGGATTTATAGTGGGTGGTTGCCATGACAGTGTTAATTGGAAGTTGTACACATATGTAAACATATATATATGGCTATCTGAATAAGTCTATGTACATATATTTCCACCACATGTCCTGGACTTGGTGTGTAGCCCTACCCCAGCCCCTATAGTCCCAAAGTTGTAGTGCAAGGGGATGTCAGGTATGTATAGCAGGTACATTACTAAACTATTGCTACTGTCATTGGGATTGTCTTCACAGACATGGTGTGTGTGGAAGGTGACATCTGCTCATAACATGTGTGCCATTGCCTAGTGACAGACATCCTAAGGAACTCATTGTAGAGTACTGCCACTAGCATGTAATATGTGGAACTTTGAACACACTCTGTACAGTCCAGAGGTTTACGTGTAATCCTTTATTGCACAACATGTGTACCAGGCCTGACGTTATGGATGTACACAACCATGTAGATGGGTAGAACACATAACACATGTATACATTTGCTACCATAGGTTTTGGATTCACACACTCCTGTGTGGCCTGACACATAATGAATGCTGGTACAGGGGTGCCATGGACACATACTACCCACTAGATATTGACATACATCTGTACAGCATCCCACTGCTCTGTCCGACATACATGACCTTTAAGGGAGGCCCAGCAGCAGTACATCTGTCATGTATTTGCACATGACATCTCACTGGTTAAGTACACTACGCTGCTAGGCATGTCAAAATGCACTGTGCAGGCTACATGCAGACTGGCTCAACACTGGCCTACATCTCCTTTGGGAGAATGCACATGTACCTGCATATATAGCAGGCTCAACAGCCATGTCACAGCACAGGGTAAGACACACCTGCATGACAGTGCATAACCACAACCAATGTGAACACAGCCACAGCCACACATGGTAAGCTGGCATAACATTACAGTATATGGACTATCTGTTCGACACCATCCTCATATGTGCCACTCAAAGAATGCCCTACATATACTGGGCTGCTACACATTTTGGTCTGATGGCTGTCTGTGGTATGGGACATGTGTGTGTATGGCCATACAAACATGTACGGCAAAACGGTACCATACAGTGGGACAGCATGTACTATCACATAGAAGGGGAGCTAGAACAATTACATCCACCACAGTCTGTACACAGGCTAAAGTACATATTAGCAATACACACACTGCTGACATTCACCATCACTACACAGACCTCAGTACTGTACAAACATCCACAGATTGTCCAGGTTATGTCATGTAATATGACCCCTACTGTACATGACATGTGTCGCAGTCTGATATATCACTGCCTTGCCAGCAGAGATGATGACACTATTTATGGTGTAAAGCACAAATGCACCACTTCATGCACATCATCTGCACGACGGTTGACAGAGGTGTGTCTGACAGCACTTACACAGGGCCAGTATAGACATGTTGCTGTGATAACCTCATACATTTACCATTGTAATGGGGTTTGTTGCAACATATGTCCTATGAGGGATATGGAGTCAGTAATTGTCATGGCCTTTACCTTCTACAGACTGCAATCCTCACACTACCTTCTGCATTCCACAGATAGATGTACCATGGCTAACACATGAAACCAAAGACACAACACTGCCCAGTCTGCAGATGACCCTGCTGACAGGGATTCCTCATATACATGGAACTGACATGGCAGGTATCGCGACATGTGCAACAGGCATATCCAGACAAACACTGTTAAGCCAACATTACTCCAAATGCGGTATGGCAGCACTTTCAGTCTATAGTCAGGTCAGGCACATCCCCCTCCTGTTTGTTGGCCTTTTTCCACAGTGTATGTTGTTAGAGGTAAATCCCCAATCCATCTGAGATGCTGTTTGCCAAACAACAGATCTAGTTCCTGCTCACAGTGAGTGAAATGAGCCAACACCACCATGATGTTCCTAGGTTTTGGAGTGTGTTTCCAAGCAATTGGCTATGGGAATGTTACCACAGCTGTTCCACATGCAATCAGTGAGGGGAGGGCTGCAATTCATGCAGAGGCCATCAGCTGATCATGAGCATCACTTGAAATACACATGCTGCTGCCTAAGCATAGCAGGTGTGGGTCTCCACATCCACCAGAGAGGGAGTGGGGGAAGCAGACAGAGTGAATACATGTCAAGGGGGGGTGGGTGAGTAAAACAGAAGCATGTTTGTGTCATACACCTACCAGCATAGGGTATCAAACCCCCAACAACTATTTAGTGCTATCACAGTGTGATGCAGTTTTTGGATGCACCACATAGGTTACCTGCTGTGGAGCATTCAGAACATATTTGTGATGGTGAGTGACATCTGCAATAGGGATTCGGTAGATATATGGTACATGATGTACACGTGCCTGTCTGCATGAACAGGTGCCAGCATAGCATCAACACAGGCACACTCGCACAGGGACGCGCATACATGGACACACTTGGCAGGGCCAGGAGTGCAACTCATCACTAGTGAGATTGCCACACCACATCAATGTGCAGGTATCACATGCACTCCACGGGCCATATGGAGGTCGTAGGGGCAAGGAGTATGAGGAGGTGTCAGACATCAGACAACATGCTTCAGTATGCCCTGATGCCAGTGTCATCTGTCCATACAGGGTATGGTGTCACACATGGTATGTCCGTTGTGAAGGCACCAAAGGTGGTGCAAGTGTTCATTGGAGAACAAGATGGAGGTGCACTGTCTGCATGTATGTGCATATTGGACAAATGGGCAGTGTGACATGGCCTCTGTAGCCCACTGCTATCACTGCATAATTCCTTTCAGGGGCCAATATGCAGGGTACTGCCCACATATTGGCTGTTGCCTAGGCATGTGTGTGCATATGACACATGGGTTGAGTGTGTGCTCTGGGTAATACTAGGGTTGCTAGCTGTGACTGGCTGGCCTTGATGCCACATGTATGGGTATGGCTTTGCACCACAGACTCTCAGCTAATTTACATCTGTTATCCCTGTATGGTTGACATTAGGGCCACCATAAAAGTAATGAGCAAAACCCCCTCCACATTGCCCACAGGTGTCACACACTCACACCCACCTCTACACAGGATATGAGTTACAAACACACATACACTCACGTCATGCCTGGGTGTAGAACCCCCTACTTAACTAGTATATTTCACTACACAGTACACGTCATGGACATTACTGGAGTACTTTTTCCCCAAAGGTGTATTTCATGATGAATGACATCAGCAGGACTACCAAAGAAGGGAGTTTTATCTGTACTGCAGGTGACTAGCCTACAATGCATTGCTCCCTACACAGACATTGAAACACACACAAAACATCTCGAACTCCCATGCATGGAGATGGAACCCTACCACGGTTCTAAATCACACTACAGCAGTACGCAGTTACAGTACGCCCTACAGAGATTACTGAGTATGACCTTCCCAGAGATTTATTTCTAGGTGGGTGACAGCAGCCTTGCCAAAGTTGAGAATGTGATTTGTACGAAGCATGAGCAGCCTAAAAAGTATTGCTCTCTACTCAGTCAGACAAACACACACACAGATTCACACACAAGCACACACACACACACACAGTTGCCAGGTCTGGGGTTAGAACACCTACCTAACTACTTTATCATACTACAGCAGTACACGGTTACAGGATGCGCTACAGAGATTACTGGGCTATGACTTCCCCAGAGGTGTATTCCTAGGTGAGTGACATCAGCAACCTTGCCAAAGTTGAGTATGTTATTTGTACGGAGTGTGAGCAGCCTAAAAAGCATTTCCCTTCTCAGTCAGACACACATACACACACAGTTTCCAAGACTGGGGATAGAACACCTACCTAACTACTTTATCACACTACAGGAGTACGCAGTTACAGGACATGCTACGGAGATTACTGGGCTATGACTTCCCCAGAGGTGTATTTCTAGGTGAGTGACATCAGCAGCCTTGCCAAAGTTGAGTGCGTGATTTGTACGGAGTATGAGCAGCCCAAAAAGCATCGCTCTCTACTTAGTCAGACACACACATTCACACACAAACACATACAGTTTCCAAGTCTGGGGTTAGAACACCTACCTAATTACTATATCCCACTACAGGAGTATGCAGTTACAGGACGCGCTACAGGGATTACTAGGCTATAATTTTCCCAGAGGTATATTTCTAGGTGAGCGACATCAGCAGCCTTGCCAATGCTGAGTATATGAATTGTACAGAGTGTGAATAGCCAACTAAGCATTTCTCTCTACACAGTCAGAGACAGGCGGACAGACACACAAACACAGTCACACATTTGGCAAGTCTGGGGTTAGCACTACTACTTAACTAGTTTATCACTACAGACTTACTCAGTTATGAGACGCGCCATGGAGATTACTGATCTACAGCTCTCCCAGAGGTGTATTTCACATTGGATGACCTCAGCAGGCATGTCATAATACTGCTACGGGGAGGGCGGTGTGTGCATGGCCCATATCCCATTCGTGTAGGGGTTGACATGCCACATGCAGGCACACACAGGGTCATATGTCACAGGTACGTGTATACAGCTACTAGATGACCAC
The DNA here is from genome assembly GCF_019279795.1 of Protopterus annectens. Lineage (NCBI taxonomy): Eukaryota > Metazoa > Chordata > Ceratodontiformes > Protopteridae > Protopterus > Protopterus annectens. Next base: position 707,466,278 of record NC_056725.1, read on the forward strand.
TTTCTTGTACAGTCGTGTTGCACAGCTGACACATGCACCACAATAGTCCATCATTCTGACAGATACTGGTGGCTAGTATCTGCAGTCAGTGACATCTGCACCTAATGTGTTTGTGGCCCTTTGGCTGTGTGCTGGGTGGGACAGGCCCAGATGGCTCCTTGTCATGGTTACCCTCTTCCACACATCTATGTCCATCTACCTTTGGCTTATTATAGTGTGTTGTCCTTACGTATATCTCTGTATTCCTACCACTGTGTGAGCAAGGCAGGTGCAGGTGCATACTGACTTGTGCCTGCACTAAGAACTCCTACTGCCAGATTTGTCCAGGTCCACTGGTGTTTGCAGACATGGCCTTCATGTGATTGTGTGTGAGCATGCTCAGTATGACCTTTCAGTATGTTGTCGACTGACACTGCCTTCATTCCTCTAAGTGTGTGATCATGCCCAGAATGGCCATCTGTATTGCATGTGTGGATCAAGTCCAGATAGTTTGTACTGCAGTGCTGACCTTTGTGTTGTACACCGACAGGTAGCATGCTGTGTCTACAGGGTATCCATTGTAAATTGGCATTGACTGTTCCTACATTTCTGCATAGCGGGGGGGGAGGGGGGGCACCTGACTGATTCTACATTTCTACACAGGAGTGCGGGGTAGACCTGACTGTTACTATAAGTGTACGTAGAATGGGGGGGGCACACCTGACAGTTGTACACATTTTCTATGACTGTACTGGTATGTCGGGTACTCCATTTCAGTCTGTAGTCATACCTATCGTGCTGGCTAGAGGCATACCAGTGTACTACAGATCCTACCTTTAATTACCTACATATTGTTTTCTGACTTCCCAGCCTTCACATCTTACATCCAAATTCCTGGCCTGCTGTAGTCTGCCTGTGTAGGCCTGGGGATGGGGTTACCCATAGGACTCATTCAGAGGCCATTGTACAGCATTTCTTTGTGTTTGGCTACACCTATCCTGCTGGCTGTGACTGTTGTTGGGTATGTGACCCCCCTTCAACTGGCATGTGTGAGTCACTTACCTTGTGGGTGTCCCAGTATTGAGGGTGGTGCTGCAGGGCTGCCTATGTTGGATGCACATAGTATACTCCCTATACATGGTTAAGTACAGGTAGTTTCATGTTTGGCATCCCTTTTACTGTATGTGCAAGTCGGAGAGAGGTGTAATTCCCTGGGTCCCTACTGTGTCAATGCATGTGCTATGCGTTGCCTCTTTCCCAAGGCCAGGGCATACTGGGCATGCCTCCTTCTGCCTACTGGGGCAGGCTCAGGTTGTTCCTCCTCCGAGTCACTCTGTGCCTATGCAGGCCTTGGCAATGGTGGGGGGCTGTGTGGCCCTGCCCCATGCTGTTCCTTCTGCAGTTGTTTCCGCAGGATCATATTGTGTAGCATGGCACATACTATGAAGATATTGGCACATGTGGCTGGAAAGTACTGCAAGGCTCCACCGGATATGTCCAAGCAACAGAACCGTGATTTAAGTATCCCAAACACACGCTCTATGATGATTCTGGTTTGAGCGTGTGCCTCATTATGGTGTTCTTGCATGGGTGTGGTGCATTTCTGATGGGTGTCATCATCCACAGTTCCAGTGCATATCCAGCATCCCCCACCAGGTAGCCATATGGGATGTCCCCCCTGGCAAATACCTGATACAGCGGTGAGGCATGTCAGATGTGGGAGTCGTGATAGCTTCCAGGGCTGCCAGCACACACATCCATGATAATGCCCTGGGCATTACACATGACCTGGCAGTTGATGGAGGGGTATCCCTTGCGGTTTATGTAGCACCTACCCTGCTCACCGGGTGGTGACTTAATGTGTATGTGCGTGCAGTCTGTTTCACCCAGTACCTTCAGGTATTCTGCCACATGGTGGAAGAGACGCATATTGCTGGCCAACTCCACCTGCATTCGGGGGAAGTATATGTGCTCATTGGCATGTGGTAGCATGGCATCCAGGAACTGGTGGAGTACCCTGGATGCTGATGCCTGTGAGATCCCCATGATATCCCCAGTTGGCCTTTGAAAGGTACTTGTGGCAAGTATTCTCAAGCTTACACATACCTTCGTATCCACTAGGATGGGTTCCTCTCTGTTTGTTCTGGTTCTGAGGCGTGGCCGGCACAGCTCCACAAGTTGCTGTAGGGTGTCCCTGTCCACCCTGTAATGCTCTACTATCTCCAGATCATGTAGCCCATGGTAGGTTACCCTGGGTCTGAACATTCTTCTCCTCCTCTGGTGCCTGAGGTGGGTGTCAGCATCATCCTCCACACCACCTTCAGTCTCTAACACATGCTGGTGGATCAAAGCTATGGCAGCCCCTAACATGTACATATTAAAACTTCCCCGTATGTATACACCAATGGTGCAGAGGGTATGGGAATACACAAGTGTGTGTGAGATGCTTTCACACTTTATAGTATTGTGCTATGGATTCTGCTGATGTCATTGGCTGTGTATGAGCAATTCCGGCTGCAAGGTATCTTAATTATGGGTTTTACAGTGAGTACTGCAAGTGTGGGGCCTGTAGTGTGGAGTTATGCTTGCCTGTCTTGATTAATCTGTTGCCCTTTAATTCCCTTTTAAATCTGGATCCCCACCCATTGTCAGGCTTGCATCCACCTGCCAGCATTCTTGTTTTGTACTTTCCCTACCCAGTCATGTGTTGCAAAATGTGTTATGTAGCTGATATAATGCAATTCTTGCTCTCGCAACTAACTTGTATACTTAATTCTATCTTGCATTTACCCAAGCTTTGTTTCTCTCCCTTTCTAGTGTGCCCATTAAATTGTAAACTCTCTTGTATGATAAATGAGCTTTCCTCCTCACCCTCTGTAGAATACACACTTCTATTAGTCCACTCAAGCCTAGCAATCCTGTACAATCTATTTTACCTTACTTTTCTTTATGTTAGGACTTTGCTTGTGTTACTGTTTGATTGATTGTTATTGCTATTTTTTTTTCATTTAGTATTTTTACTAACTGTATCTTTTTTAAACTGTAAAATTATAGTATTTTAGTGGAGCTTTTCTCCTCGGGCCTCTGCTGAAAATGGACATGTATCCAGCCAGACTAGCCCGGTTAACAAATGTAAAATAAATAAATAAAATAAATAAATTCTGCTTTGTTCTGCTGTGACACTTCACTGTTTTCTTTGCAGTACAGCCCCTCCCCTTTCCTTTTCTGCATGTAGCTGCTAGCAGACTTAGCTGTTGTCAGTGGCCCACTGTAGGTTCTTAGGTGTTAATTACTCATTTGTACTCCAATTTCCCTGCTGCAGCATTTCCTTATTTTTTTCCTCATATCCTTCCTGTTTCAGCTCCGGTGCACGCCGGGCAAACCCGTTAACCGGGTTTAAGCACGTTTTAATCTCGTTCACATGCATACTCTGTTACTTTGTGTGCTCTCAGCTAAGCAAAGCTAAAGCCAGTTCAACACACCCCTTTCCTTCAGCTTTGCTTAGCTATGGGCAAACCAGGTTAGCAATGCTCCAATGTGCTTACAGCAAAGGTGACACACCCCTCTCTTGATGAGAATTTTATCTCATGTTCACACCTCGGTGTTATAACACTATGCTGTGAGGTGCATCCTTACACCAGGGGGGAATCTGTGATTCAGTATTGCTCCTCTCATTTGCATAGGATTGCCTACTAATTCCTAGAAACCGCACATAACACTGACGCAGCCCCTTAGCAACCCTTGCACCATGGGGTAGTGTAACATGCCTGCCATTGACTATTATGGGGAAAACAAATTGTGTTAGAATGCACCTTTATTTTTTTTTTCTATTTTTCTTACAATCCCATTTGCGCACCACTGCCCTCTGCTTAAACTTCGAGATAGTGCGAAAAAAAAGAACATTTTGTTTATTTTTACATTTTGCACATGTTTTTTATGCCAATGGCTATATATTTAACCATTGGCATATATTAACATTATATAATGCATGGGTTTGACCGGCTGACATGGCTCTGATTTTATGTTTGCAGTAATGTAAACCATTTTTTTTATGGTTTACATTTCTGCATGCTTACGCTACACCTGCACCACTTCCTGGATCGCTAAATACCTTCATTTGCATGCTACACTGCTGCAAATGGGGTGATTAGCATACGGGAGCCAGTAGCTGTGCTGGCGTAGCATACGCAGGTAGTGCACGTGAAAACAGTTTGTACCTGGATCGCTCGCCGGCCATATTTGGTGTTGGAGCACCAATGCTACTCCTGCACCTGGCACAAGCTTCATGAATCCCGGGGACTATATAAAGCAGAGTTACTTGTAAAGTTTTGTCATTAAATATTAATAGTTTTAAGAAGTTGGAGAGAAGGATAATAATTCTGGAATGGTGTAAAAACCTAGATAGTGATGTTATTATACTAGAAGATATTAGATTTTTTGTCAGTCAGAAAGAATTCAAACCAAAGTATGGTGGGGAAAAATGTGATATGGAATTGCTGGAAGGAGACATGCTCGGGAGTACTTATATTATATAAAGATACAATTACAGTGTTAAATGTCACCATTGTTGTAACAGGTAGAATTGCTATTATTGATGTAAGATGGAGAGACCATGTATTATTGCAGTATTTGCATATGTAATAAAAAGAGAGAGATGTTTACAAGATAATACAATATATAGCAGTTAACATGGAGATAATTGTAGTATAAGACTTCAATTGCAATTTAAGACAGCAAAATAAGAAGGCTTATGATGTTAAACTAGTAAAGGATATTATAAAATATGGGCAATTAAAATATGGAATTTAGAGACTTGGACATATAAAAGAGGGGAAAGAGAACAGAAATAGATTATTTTTTATTGCCAGAAAGTTTAGTAATAGTTAAACAAGGAGTGTTATCTATAGGCTTTTCTGACTACAAGGCAATTTGGATTATGGTAAGGGAAAGGTATAAAAAGAATAAATGAAGTAAAATGGGATGTTAAAGGGAGGAAAGAGGTTACGACATTAATGCAAGTTCATGTAGAAATGAGAATTTTATAAAGATTGGTCAGAATGGTGGTTCAATTTTAAACTGAAATATAAACAATTTTATGTAACATGGAAGAAAGAGAGGTTATACATGGAAAAATATATTTTTATTTATTTATTTTATTTTACATTTGTTTACCAGGAAAGTCTGACGACACTGGTCCATTTTCAGCGGAGGCATGGGGAGAAAAGCTCCAAAATACAATACAATACATGTGAAAAATATAAGCATACATATAAGCATACAGTAAAGTAGTAACAAACTCTTAAAGTAAACATTACATCAAGTACATACATCAACACTGAATACAGCACTTGATTTTTTTTTTATAAAAACATGAAATTGCAATTTAGGCATAGATGATATGAAGGGTAAAAGCAAGCTGGTAATAATGTTCATTCATGTAAGATATTTGGTTGAGGCAACAGGTAATGTTTGCCAATATTATATAAGATAGATATTAGTTCTGTAAAGTAAATATCAAAAGTTTAACAAACTTTCCAGGGGAAAACTGGTTACAACAATGCATTGGTATGGATTAACCTGGGGGGGTACCATGAGCAAAGATAGTTTAAATAGTGGGTATTCAGGAGTTTTTTTAATTGAATAGGAGAGGTAATAAAAGTTATGTAGCTTGATAGTGAATTCCAGATTTTGGCATTAGTGCAGGAAAAGAGAGATTTACTAGCATCATTTTTATATTTGATGACATTTATGAGGTTTTGGTTACTAGATCTTAAGATTCTAGTGGTAGTGTGGGGCTGAATTAGATGCTGGAGTGCTGAGGTTTTTATCAGGAAGCTAGTAGCACTTCTGTGCTATTGACAATGAGCTGCTTAAGGGATAGACAGTGATGGGACCTATATGAGGCTTCAGTAGCAAACCTGGCAATCTTGTTAAAACAAGATTCCATTTTGTTTAGATTGGCCTGACTGAGATTAGTCAAGATAGTGGAGGCATAGAGAAGGATGGATAAGAGATGAGTCCTTGCAATAGTGGCTTTGGTATGTTTAGTGATAAACTGTTTGTTCCTATAGAGGAGCCCAAGCTTTTTGTTTACTTTTTTTTTGATGGTTTGTGCTATGTGGAGTTGGAATTTCAGGTTATTGTCAATTTCTACACCTAGCAGTTTAGTGTGTGTGGTTGGAGTGATTTGAATATTATCTCTGGGCTTTATGGTAAAATTATTGTTTAGAGGAGGGGATCCACCAGGGCTGAAAAGAATTAGTCTGTTTTTTTTAAGAATAAGTTTGATGTTAGTGAACCATGTTTCGGCAAGAATAAAGTTATTATGTGTTAGGGTTTGCAGTTCATTTAAGGTGGGGGCGGCACATATAAGGGTGGTGTCATCTGCATATTGTACTACTGAGGCAGTGAGTGAGGATGAAGAGATCTGGTTGGTAAATAGAGAGAACAACAATGGGCCGAGGATGGACCCTTGAGGGACTCCTATGGATACTGGTAACAGGGGGGACAATTGGTCCTGCCATAGGACTGCTTGCTGATGGCCTGATAAGTAACTGTTGAACCATGCTATAGAGGAGGAACTAATGTTTAGGGTAGATAGATTTTCAAGAAGCATACTGTGGTTTACCATGTCAAAGGCTTTTGATAAATCTAAGAATATGGAAGATATGAATAGACCCTTATTTTTGTGGTGGTAAACTATGTTGGTAAAAGATAGTAGTGCCATGGTGGTGCTATGGGAAGGTCTACAGCCATGCTGTGATTTGGAAAGTAGGTTATTTTTTAGGAGGTACTGCATTAGTTGAGAATGAACAACTCTTTCTAATATTTTGGATAAAGGTGATAGACTCACGATTGGGTGATAGTTGGTGAGCTCTAAGGACTTACCTACTTTGTGCAGTGGAATAATATGTGATATTGTCCATGAGGTAGGTCCCATGCACTCTGATAGTGACCTGTTTATGAGAATAGACACGGGATAGGCTATAGCCTCTGCAGATATCTGAAGGAAATCTGCTGGTAGGTTATCGGCCACTAGTGTGGTCGGTTTAAGTTTCTTAAGGAGTTTAGAAATTACCTTAGTAGGCACAGGGTGTAGGGAAAAGCTGACAGTATTGTTTTGTGTATTGGGGTGGGTTAGGGTAGCTGTTGATATGGAGCTACTAGTACTATTTTGGGCATCAGCAAGGGTTTGGACTGTTTCGGTAAAGTATTTGTTAAATTGTGTGGGAATGTTATCATGGTTGTTCGGTAACACAGCAGTTGGAGTAGTACATTTTCCTGGGTGAAATATACCATTTATTGTGGCCCAGAATTTTTGAGGGTTGTGAGCATATTGTTCTTACATGTTTTTATATTAATTAGTTTTGTCAAGTTTAATTTGCTTTTTGGCTTTGTTGTGGAGTTCTAGATAGATTTGTCTCAAAGTAGTGGTTTTGTTTTTATGAAATTGTATCCAGGCCTTGTCCCTTTCTTGCATTGCAGTTTTAGTATCTTTGGTTAGCCATGGGCCATAAGTAGTTTTTATTCTTATGGTTCGGGAGGGTGCATGATAGTTTAAGATTTTTAGGAAGGTTGAGTTAAAGTACTGCACGGCTTCATCTAGAGATAGTTGCTTCAGGGGAGTCCAGTTACAGCATTTTAGTGCATTGATCAAGTCAGAAAGGTATAAAGGTCTTTTTTATGTACTACTCTAAAGATGGATTGGCTGATGTATTGGGATCTGTTCCTAATTAGGTAGGTTGGCAGATGGTCACTTAGACTATCAGGAAGAAAGCCAGATTGCTGTGCGAGTGTGGGGTCGGATAACAGAATCCAGTCTAAGATGGACTGGCGTTTGTATGTTTTGTCAATTCTAGTGGGGGAAGATATAATTTGGGTAAACCCATGGAGGTTAATGTAGGTAGAGGGATTGTGGCTGAAGCAGTTAAGCCAATATTAAAGCCACCTAATAGTATGGTTTCTTGTGGAAGAGAGTTTGAGATCCAGTCTAGCAGGCTTTCCATTATAGTAATGTTATTGCCTGGTGGGATATAGCCACCTACAATATTTATATTTTTGTTGGAGTTTAGTTTTAATTTAGCAAGGATTAGTTCTACATCTCTGACTTCTTGGGTATTACAATCAAATTGTTCTATGGTGAGATGATTTTGGAATAATACTGCAACACCCCCTCCCTTTTTCTCTGTTCTATCTCTACATATAATATTGTAGCCAGCGGCTATAATCTCATTATTGTGGCATTCTGGTCTAAGCCATGTTTCAGTTAACACAATATCTGGTTGATATAGAGCTAGTAGGGCATAAAGGTTCTGAATTTTGTTAAGTATACTTCTTATATTTATGTTTAAGAAGAGGAGAGATGAGGTGGGTCTGCGGTATAGGGGAATTAGTTGATTTGAGTTTGGGTTAGTTGATGTAATGGGTCCTGGATTAGGGTGCATGTCACCACAGCAAGTGAGTTTTTGGAGCAAGTGTAGATAGAGTTTAGTGAGTTTGTGTATTATTTTAGTTTGTCTTTGAGAAGAGTGAGGGTTAGTTTTGACTGGCAGCTTACTGTATAAGTAAGAGAAGGACTGGGAGGAGGTAAGATCACCTGGTGATATAGGGAAGTTTTTTAGCTTTATGGGATTGGCTATGGATTCTGTTTGTCATGGGGGTGAAGTGCTGCCATGAAGATGAGTGTGGTAAGAGCAGAGGATGGATAGCAGGAGTAGAGTGGAGATTGTTCATGGGTAGAATAATGCTTTTAGTAGTTGGGTGTGTTGTGTGTAGTGCATTTTGTTTAGTTTCAGAAAGAATGGGGTGTGTATAAGGGTAATATATACATATATAACTGTATGGGTTGAGTGTTGTATTAAGGGTGTGGTGGAGTGTGTTGCTATGGGGGATGATAGGTGTGATATGATAGGGTAAATGGGAGTGTGAGAATTGATTGAGGGTGTGGTTTATAAGTTTAACCACTTATAGTTATAAACCACTTTAAGTACTTATAGTTATAAACCAGAATCTAACATATAACATTTTAAACAGTGAAATGACTGATTGTTTAGAGAAGAACAATGAAAGTTTTTTTTTATTAAGGAACAGAAATTATATGATTTGAATAAGAAAAAAATTATTGTACAAACCAAGATATTTCCTGAAAAGAAAAAAAAGAAGAGATTGAATCACATTTAATAAAATAATCAAAGAGAAAATAGTTTAATGAGGGAGATGAAAGATTTCCTTAGGTAAAATGCATAATACACAAGAGGAGATTATGAATGTATTAAAAGAATATATTAAGAAATTGTTTAAAGAGCAAAGAACAAAGACATGGAAAGAATGGAAGGTATGTACATTTTCTGACATGGAGAATAAGGCTTTAGAAAAAAATATAAGTATCGAGGAGTTAGAACAGGTGATACAAGTAATTTATTTAAATTCTGCAGCAGGACTTGAAGGAATAGAATATGTGATGTATAAAAATATGAATATAGCGCAAGAGAAATGTTTTATAAAGATATTAAATGAATGGTTAAAAAGTTTCAGGCATAAAGAACTATGTAGAGCTGTTATTAGATTCATATGGAAAAAAGGAGAGAAGGAAGAAATACAGAATTGGAGACCAGTTTGCGTTAAATAATACAGATTATAAGATTTTTACATTTGGAATAAAAGGGAAAAAAGTTCAAGATGTATTTTTAATAATTAGGGAAACATTAGATGATATACAGGCAGTCCCAGGGTTAAGAATGAGATTTGTTTTTAGTCTTTCCTTAAGTCATATTTGTATGTAAGCCGAAGCACGTACATATGGTTCTTATTAAATGTCACTTAGTCAAATGTTTGCTCAGTCTAGTATTGATTTTACTTTTTTTTGCATATAAAATACTTTAGAGACACTTCCAAACAAAAAAAAATCTTAAACATAATACTGCATACTGTCGCTATGCTTCCTTACTTCCTATGAGCTATCATTCCTTACTTCCTATCCACAAAGTTGGTTTAAGACATCTTGTTATTAAATGCAGAGTTTATGAGAACTTTTTCACACATACCTCTCAACTGTACAGTTTTTCACAGAATGTCCAGATTTTTGCCTCATATTTTTGGTTCATTTTTCATAAAATTGTGGTAGTTTAGCAAAAATTGTGGCAAATCATTGAAGACTGAAGTTAGAAAACAATGACATACATTTGAGTTTCAGCATTTATACCATTCAGAAAATTCATGCTAATTCAAAACCTATTATTCTATCGACTTTCTGAGTTTTTAAGAGCAATATTTATTAAAATTGCCCCTATTTTGGGACATTTCTCCCACTTTTATTTATGGTTTTGTCCAGCTTTCTTGCTTCAGGTATCACACACACACACACACACACACACACACACACACACACACACACACACACACACACACACACACTCTTAACCCTACTTTACCTATTCCATAACTAACCCCCTCCCCTTAAGCAACCACCCACCTCTTAACTGCTGCCAGGATATCGCTCCCTCGCTCTCACTCTTCACTCTCTCTCTCTCACACACACACAGTCACTTCCTCATTCATACCTGCATTCACACACACATCGCTCTCACTCTCCCCAATCTCTCACACACAGTCACTTCATCATTCATACCTGCATTCACTGACATATCACTCTCACTTTCTCAATCTCTCACACACACAGTCACTAGGAAGTCATTCATTCATAGATTCACATAAATTCACAGATTTGGGCAACTTTAACAATATTAATTTTTTTCATGTTATTTCTGACATTGTGGCAGCCTATTCGTATTGATGAGTTGTCCACATATCAGATGTCTATAACCCAGGACTGCCTGTAGTAGTTAGAAATGTTCAGGCAAAAGTAATGGTAGGAGGTTTAAGCAGAGCATTTGATTCAGTTCATCACTCAGTATTATGGAATATGTCTGAGGTTTAAGTAAGATGCTTAAGAATGTGTGCATGTCAGCATATACGTATAACATAGTAAAGATTATAAATGGATGGTTGAGCGAAGATCTAAAGATGGAAAAGGATATTACTCAAGGTTGTCCATTGAGTGGTATATTATTTGTATTAGTAGGATATTATGAGATATATTTTAAATGAAGGAATAAAAATGCCCATTTTGTTAAATTATTATAGCAAAAAATGAAGCAAGCATGGATATAGTGAGAAAAGAAATGCAAGAAGCTATTCAGGTTATTGTTTTTTGTACTGAATAAAGAAAAAAGTCAAGGTTTAGGTTTTGAGGGGAAGATTAGTGAAATAAATTTTAATAAGGATAGAATTAAGACTCTTGGGATAAACTTTGGGAAATAAGAATTTGTAAATTTTATACGGAAAGAAAAGAAAAAGAAATAAAATATCTGCGTGTTTTTTGTAAGTCTTTTAGGCTTTCATTTTAAAAAATAAGTCTATTTAATGCACTCTGTGCTGTTAGCAAAGATCACTTATTTAGCCGGTGTTTATAGTTTTCCTTTAAACGTAGAGAAAGATGTGTATAACTTAATATTTTCTTTCATTTGGGGATCAAGGTTGAACCTTGTGAAAAAGGGGTATTGTATGTAAAAAGCAAGAAAGGTAGTTTAGGGTTAATAAACGTTATAGTATATATGTCATCATTAAACCTGTACATAATAATGAAATGCTTAAAGGAGAATGAAGGTTCACTATTAACGAGAATATTACATTTAAAATATAAAACAGAGTGGCTGAATTTTTCTAGCTTAAGAAAAAGAAAGGATTGTGATAAAGAAATGGAAAATGATTGAGTCAAGATTATACTGTGAAAAGTAAATGTGAAGGAAATTGATAACAAGAGAAAAGAGGAATGAAAAGATTATGGAGAAACATTATAGGACGTATCCTTGGAAGAATTTAAATACTGAAACAAGAATTCCCATTACTGCAAGAATGAAAAGATGCAAAAGATATATAGAAAGTCAACACACCCCTTTCCTTCAGCTTTGCTTAGCTGTCCACAAAAATTGCCAGTTAAAGTGAATGTCCTATATAAGTATAAAATATAGAGTTTGTTTGTATTGTGGGAAAATTTGAAACTTTTGAACATGTCTTTTTGGAGTGCAACAGATAAAAAATGCAACTTTAAGCACATAAGTGATTTAAATATGGATATGATTGAATTTGGTTACCATAGAAACAAAAGTAAGAAAGAGGTTGAAAATTTTGATAAAAATTTTTGCTATATTATGGATGATTTGGAAACAGAGAGTTAGGAGATTATGTTCAATGAAAGATGGGACTTAGCAATGATGTTGAAAAAATAAACTTTTGGTTGTGGAAACTAGAATGGTGGTCAAAAAGGTAATAAGTATGTGTTGTATATGATGAAATAAAATGTAAAAGAAGGTGTGGTTTGTAAATAATGTGTGTGTGTGTGTGTGTGTGTGTGTGTGTGTGTGTGTGTGTGTGTGTGTGTGTGTGTGTGTGTGTATGTAAATATATATATATATATATATATATATATATATATATATATATATATATATATAGATATATATATATATATATAGATATATATATATGTATATGGGTCTACTGATTTTGGTCGAATTACATTTGGTTGAAAATGATTTCAGGCAGCCCATTTCACTGAAAGCTCATTTGATTGAAAGCTCACTTGGTCAAAGTTCATTTGGTCAAAAATGAAATATAGCCCCTGCCCCACTGCAGTGCAACCCTGGAGTGAGAATATTAAATAAGGTGGGCACAGCCCCCCACAATGGGGGTTGTGGGGGGCATAGCCCTCCACTTAATTTTAATGTATTCACTATTATAAGAAGGTATATCCATTAGAAATGCATTATATATATATATATCTTTAGTAAAAAGTATTGGAATAATGTGGGGGGCTAAACCCCCCACACCCCCCAATGTGGGGGCTGTGTCTCCCACACCCCCCCTTATTTAATATTCTCACTCCAGGGTTGCACTGCAGTGGGGCAAGGACTATATTCCATTTTTGACCAAATGAACTTCAACCAAATGAGCTTTCAGTCAAGTGAAATGCCTGGAATCATTTTCGACTAAGTGTAATTCAACCAAATGTATGGAATTCATATATATATATATATATATATATATATATATATATATGAAAATGTATATATATAATGTACATAAGTGGATCTATATTATTTCCTCAAAAGACGTCTCCATCAAATGGCTGTTCATCGATCACTACCCATCAAAAAGCCATTCAGGGAATGTTACAATCATTGAACTTCTTTCCTAGGGAAAGAACTTACTTGGCCACCAGAGCAACCATAATATGAACTACATAATTTTACACTCACAAAAGTGGGGGCTGCACCCCCCACCCCACTTTTATATACAAATTTCGAGATCACACTACAGTGGGGAAAAGGGCTAATTCACAATGCTGGCCACCTAGTTACTTTCCCAGGGAAAAACTTTGATGTAGTGATCATTTGCTGAATGCATCAGTCGATGTAGTCATGTCGACAAATAAGGATTTGATGGAGACATCTTTCAAGGAAATAATATAAACCCAAATATGTAGTAATGTAAATAATTATTTGATTGTGTAAATACTTATGGATTATGTAAATAAAGAACGCCCTACTCTTTTTGATAAATGCTGAAGGAGCTTTTACATCCAACTGAGTTACCACTAAACATCTCATATAAAGAGCAACAGACTCAGGAATGCAGCACCCCCTCCCCCTTATCCTTCACTGGATTATCAGTAATGGAGAATGAATCAAAGCTCCATTGGAAGGAATAGAATCCACTGCCTTCTGATCTTCCAGCATCAAAGGCAAATGTGCTACATGCTGAGCCACTGACTATATTATGTGCTGTGCAAGATGCATAGGATGTGCACAGCACAACTGTTCCTCAACACAGTAACGCAGGAAAGTGCATGCTGATAAGATGCTCACTGTTTTTATTAGCTTTGGACAGGGTTGGACTGGACTCTGCATGACAGCAGACATGTATGTGACCACCAAATTTAATATATATATATATATATATATATATATATATATATATATATATATATATATATATATATATATATATATATATATATATATATATATATATATATATATAGATATATATATAGATATAGATATACAATAGAGAGTCGATTAACCCAAACTAATTGGCACCTAGGGTAGTTCAGCTAATCAAATTGTTTAGATAATCAAACATATAATTAAGCCAGATAAAAAAAAATCTAAAATCTTGTTTTTTTCTGCATGCATGAATATACTTTTCAACCATTCAGCGATTCCAATGGACAATAAAGAATATTTTTCACACACGAGCTGGCTACAAGCTCAAAAACCATGCTCAAGAAAATATATATAATGTTTATATATTCAGACTTTATGACTTTTACTACTTGAAAACTTTGGAAGGCCGGTTCTGATAATTGACATATCTGATAATCGACATTCGGCTAATCAACTCTCTACTGTAAATATAGATCTAATTTGTGACCTAGTGGCTCCCATTTTAAAATGTTATGTCCTGGATATACACCATATATTATGATAAAAACTGATGGAGGTTCATATAGACAGTATATTATAGAAGAAAAACCTGTTATACCAGAGGCTAATGTGAATCTCCTGAAAGACTTCAATTAAAAGAAGAGCTGAAAGCCAATAAGGTTAGAGGCATTTGTTTCTCATAGGGAAGAATTTTGAGGCCAAGAGTGGACACTCTTGAGGGACCTGACCAAAACAAAATACCAGGAGAATTAATGAAAGACCTACAGATCTGCTCTAGGAATTCCAGGAGCACACATGAAGATTTATTAAAAGTGTACCAAGAACATAACTTTGGGTGTACTTGGGTGTTACTATGCAGCTTTGCCATGGCTGCAGTACCAAGCTTGTTAATTGTAAGGTCCTTATGTTTCACTGAGGGTCTTTAAAGTAGTTTAACAAAGAAAGAACTGAACTGCTTGTAACAGGAAGTATGAAATGCCAAAGTGTACTGGTTTTCTTTTCAGTGGCAGATGAATATAAGTTTGGTTTTACTTTTCCACTGTAAGTAAACTGCATTTGAAATGAAGTTCTGTCTCCAGTATTTTACACTTGCTACAAATGTTTATACTTAAATACATAGAATACATGGGGGTCTGGCTGTGAAATATAAAATATATTGTATGGTAGGTGTAGAGAATCACTTTTGTAATGACTTGCAAATGCACAAGCCATGATTTGAGTTCTGTAATCTAACAGTACAATATATTTTATGTAATACACAAGAGAAAACCAGAACCTCAGATATTCAATTTATTTTTTATTTCTGCTTTTTAATGTTGTTACTCACTGACATTAGAGGGCTATGTTTATTACCATAGTTTTTATTGAATAGTTACTTTGGTATATACATACACACTTACAAATACTTTAAGCATGTCTTACGTGATTTAGTAGTCTATTCCAAGCATCAGCTACTCTCACAGAGAGCCAGTTACTATAGAATCATCTGCATAGGTTGTCTGATGATTCTCTGCTACTTGTTAATAACCCCAAATACTTCCAGAGGTAGTTGAGAGTTACTATTAAAAATAGGTCTGACTAATGCTGTACCCTATACTATTTCTTTGGTTTGACTTCTTCTCAAGTGAGAAGAGAGGGAATTTATTCCTATCTTCCTTTTTAAAACTCTAAAAATGCAAGGTATTTTTCTGCGGGGGAAAAACAGAAAGTGCAACACATGAAAAATGTACTATAATTCTTGGATTTTTTTGCTGGTTGCTTGAGAGTGCCATTTGCTTGAGTTCTGGTTAACTGAGAGTTTACTGTACCTGAATAAGGTCTCCTCTTAAATATCTATATGACACACTGTACAAGCTGAGATATTATATTCTTTTTTAATATCTTAAATGTTCACATCCATGGATGCCATTGGTATATTTCCACTGTACTCTTTCCAGTTTACTTATGCTTGTTTTCTTATAAGGTTTCCATATTATTATTACATGCTCAGGTTTGGGTCTAATATAACAAATAATGACTTCAACATTTCTGATTTTCTAGACTTTATAAATCTTTTTATACAACCTATAACTATCATTAAGCAACTGGTTGATATGATTAGAAAAACTCAGAGCTGGCTCTACCCATATACTCAAGTCCATAAATGAATCTACAGTTTCAATTACTGTGTGCTGTATTAAATATTCACCTTTCAATTTATGTCTCCCAAATCTCATATGCTTAGCTTTTGATGTATTTGTCAGCATATTATTCTCCTGTTTCCAAATGGTCAACTTAGTTGAGTTCTTTTGCAGATATGCACTATCCATAATCAGTTTACCCATTTTCAAGTCATCTGCATACAAACTGTAGAATACCTCAGATGAAAAAATAGATCTGAAAGTTACAAAGCGGTATTCACAGTCTGGGCCTTCACATTTTCTTAGCTGTGATCTGTAAAGATTGGCGCTACATAGCTATGCAAATTCTGGACTGTGAACATCCATATGAAGATGCAAAGGAGTTGCTGTAAATTCCCCCTATCACAAAAGCATAACATGCTTAATGCATAAGCCATAGGGAGACACTTCACTGGTAAGGGTCTTTACACATATGTGTAGAAGTTTGATTCATAAACTTGAAACTATAATGTGCTCATTTGCATACTAAGTGTGTAAATAGTTGTATTTTACTACTTTGTGCTTGGAGTTTTTGTGATTAAATAAGTGTGTAAATAGCCCTGAACTTATGTGAGTAAGTAGCAGTTTTCAGGGAGAATACGGATATGTGAGGGGAGATCAATTGATGCTTCTGCATACCTGAACATTTTTACTGAAAGGGTCATTTGGGTATATGTTACATTTTGGTGCTTGTGCATACTAGGACATGTTTCTAAAAACACAGATGAGACTCGCCACAGCAGAAGTATGAAAATAAATCCGTTAATAGCTGCAGTTAAAAGTAAGCTCTTTCACATCCAAATGACGCTTCTTCAGACTTTAATAACTACACAAAGACACATCCATTTAAATAGTACTGCCTATAAATTTAACTCAATCACATTAAATCCATTTCCTAATTGACTAAACTAATTAAAACATTTAAAGACATATACACTTCGAAACCAACAAATAAAATAAAAAATAAATAAATAAAAAAATAAAAATTCATATGTGTTCATATACATATGTCTGGGAAAATAATATATATACAATATATATGTAAAAAATATATTACTAAAAACAGAAACATCTTAGTGAAACACTAGAACCAATGTAAAAAATCATGAACAAAACATTACTATAAAGAGTCATGACATTTGCACTTTAAATCAATGTAAATAGGGGCATGCTGCTAGGAAAGGCTTCAGAGTTACCTTTTCATTTAATCCATGCCCCCTGTGACTCTGGAGTTTTAATATCCACCTATTTTCACTTTCCTCAGTATGGTTCCTAATGTCACCTAGTCTGTCAGTTTTATTTATTAACTCTAACACATTAAATTTAAACGTATGTAGTGTTTCTACATCTAAAACATGCCTGGCTAATGCATTGCGGTCATCCTCCCTATTGATCGCATATGCATGCTCTCTAACTCATTCACGAAGGCTTCTATTAGTTTTGCCTATATAAAAAGACTGACATGTCTGACAGACTGCAAGATAAACTAAGTCCCTAGATTTGCAGTCAGCATAGAAATTAAATCTATATTCATATCCTGTGTCAGGGTGTATAAAGTGATTATTGCAAGACATATAAGGACATTGATTGCATCCTCTGCATGGAAAGGTGCTGTACCTGAGGGATAAGATAGGCACTTTTTTGTTGTCCTCATAGCACAATAGCCTCTTTAATGACTTGGTGTTCCTATATGAAAAACTAGGTTGTTGGCCTACTAGCTCTGCTATCCTATCATCAATGGTTAGAATATCCCAATTCTTACTAATAATGTTAGTAACCTTCACATTTTTGTTGGAATAGGGAATTACCATCATGTTCCTCTTCATTCGTTGACCACTGTTGTTAGTATTACCTATACTCCCTCTTTTCCTATGCAGAAAGGGTTTCCATTCACCTTGTCTCATAGCAGTATTAACTTGATATACACTTGCTACTTCTTTCTTGGTGTATCCTCTCGATGAAAAATTCCCAGCTGACATATCTTGCTTTATTCTGTAATTTTCATCATCAGTAGTGAGCCGTGACATCCTAAGTGTCTGACTCTTCACAATGTTATGATAAATATGTTGGGGGTGCATACTACTGCGTTGTAGAATGCTATTCCTCCAACAAGATTTCCTATATATTTCAGAATGTACCATATTGCCTTCTTTGTTTATTTGTGTATCTAAAAATTCTATTTTAGCATCAGAACTTTTAACTTCAAATCTCAGAAAGTCAGTGGTACCATTTATATAATTAATGAACTCACATAGCTCCATTTCAGTGCCAGCCCATGTAAAGAAAACGTCGTCCACAAAATGCTTATAAAACTTAATTTGATCACTATATAAGGTATTGGCCATGATGTAATTCCTCTCCCAATATGCTAGCACAAGGTTAGCATATGAGTTGGCACAAGGGGTGCTCATGGCTACCCCTTTTTCTGTAAATAGTATGTGCCATCATATAAAAAAAAATTGTTATTTAGTACAAGTTCTAATAATGCTAATATCCTGATAATTATATTCCTGGAGATTCCTTCTGCAATTAGAATCAATCTTACAAACTCCATACCAGTGTCATTCGGAATCGAGGTAAACAATGACACTATGTCCAAAGTGACTAACAGGTCATTAGTTATATTATTTGAAGACACATACTCACCATAACTCTCCAAGAACTCCTGACTGTCTTTCAATATTACTTTATTCCTGTCCACTATTGGCCTAAAGTGTTTTTGTACAATAATAGAAGCAGGTTCCGTTAACCACCCATTGCCTGAGACAGTAGGTCTCATAGGGGGTTCAACTAAAGTTTTATGTATTTTGGGAAGTCCTCTAAGAGTAGGAACTAATGTTTGCTCAACTAGAAAATATTTATATAAATCACTATTAATGGTGTTGCATAAAAATAGATCGTATAATTCAGCGTGCATGTTCTTAATTAATCTGTTTAGCTGCATACTATTCAATATTTGGTAAGTCACAGAATTATCCAACATATTTGTCATAGTGTTAAGACTACAATGGCCACTGACTGCAAATCTAGGGACTTAGTTTATCTTGCAGTCTGTCAGACATGTCAGTCTTTTTATATAGGCAAAACTAATAGTAGCCTTCGTGAACGAGTTAGAGAGCATGCATATGCGATCAATAGGGAGGATGACCGCAATGCATTAGCCAGGCATGTTTTAGATGTAGGAACACTACATACGTTTAAATTTAATGTGTTAGAGTTAATAAATAAAACTGACAGACTAGGTGACATTAGGAACCATACTGAGGAAAGTGAAAATAGGTGGATATTAAAACTCCAGAGTCACAGGGGGCATGGATTAAATGAAAAGGTAACTCTGAAGCCTTTCCTAGCAGCACACCCCTATTTACATTGATTTAAAGTGCAAATGTTATGACTCTTTATAGTAATGTTTTGTTCATGATTTTTTACATTGGTTCTAGTATTTCACTAAGATGTTTCTGTTTTTTAGTCATATATTTTTTATATATGTTTATATATATATTGTATATATATATATTATTTTCCCAGACATATGTATACAAACACATAGGAATTTTTATTTATTTATTTTTTATTTTATTTGCTGGTTTCAAAGTGTATATGTCTTTAAATGTTTTAATTAGTTTAGTCAATTAGGAAATTGATTTAATGTGATTGAGTTAAATTTATAGGCAGTACTATTTAAATGGATGTGTCTTTGTGTAGTTATTAAAGTCTGAAGAAGCGTCATTTGGACATGAAAGTGCTTACTTTTAACTGCAGCTATTAAAGGATTTATTTTCATACTTCTACTGTGGCAAGTCTCATCTGTTTTTAGAAATTTGGTCTTTTTCTGAAGAGGTTCCCTATCCAGGAATGTTTGTTGGATTCATATACTAGGACATGTTACTGAATGGGTCATTTGGCAAAATAATTAATTTGTATGTCGGGTAAGTACTTGTGCATATTTGGCCAGACTGTTGAAGTGATTGCTGGACAAAACAATTTAGCATGTCATTTTAGTAATTGTGTATACTTAATACAAACTCATGGAGGGGTTACTGGGGAAAATGATTAATTTGTGTGTCACGAAAGTGCTTGTGCATACTTGGACAAACAAGTCCACAGATTACAGCTTCAACATCAAAGGTGAAGCACTTTTTTTAACAACGGATATAAGTACTGCAGGGATGTCAGTCTATGAATTGCAAAACAACATCATTAGTATGCTACGCTTTTCAGCATTTCTCATTTGCATCTCATCAGATTTTAGGCCTTGCACTTTGGCGTACATGACCTCTATGAATATCACCTTCCTATGCTCATTCATAAGCATCAGGAATGCCCCTATCACATTTGTACAAGTGACTTTGAATACTGGCCACAATCTATACAAGTATGGGCTTAGGACAGAGCCCTGTGGAACATCCTGAGTGTAACCTTGAATTTCATCTGCCCAGTTACTGTTTGATACTTGCCATGTCATATTTGTAAGCCATGGAGCTATCCGTTTTATCAAGAGTACATCAATACCTAGTTGTTTTTAATTTATTGATCAGTGTTTTGTGTATGATCCTATCAAATGCTAAAGTTAATTCTATATAAATTACATGACAACATGATTTTTAGTTAAAGGTTGTTATTATATTGCTATAAAATATCAAGCTACAGGTGGTAATATATTTTTCAAAATATGTATGTTAATATATGGTTTCAAGTCCCAACCTTTCCATTTCTGACAATAATTTATCCAATATAATCTTTTCCATTACTTTTCCACAACATGAAAGGCTGTATGACTCTGGTTTTGTCCTGCTTCCCTTTCCCTTAAAGACAGGTTTAAGAAATGCATGTCCTTAATCATGAGGAATATCTCCATGTTTATGTGACCAAGTAAATAGCAGACATAATGGCACTGTAAGTTCATGTCAAAGTGTTCTCAGGTTATTATTACTAATTCTGTCTCCTCCCTGTGCTTTGTTTGGATCCAGTTTGCATAGATCTTTTTCAATATGATCTAATTTGATTTTCAGTATCTGAGATTACCTGAATATCACTAGGACACTTTATCACCCCATTTGTGGAGACAAACTGTTTTGAATAAAATTTTGTAAATACCACAGGGGTAATTAAATAAACCCTAAACAGATAGTATTGTGGCCCGAACATGGAATATGGCCGCTGAGCGATCCAGGAAACAGGGCTGGGGGGGTACACCAGTGTGTGGACCCCATGTGAGCACGGAGGTGTCCGCGGAATGCAAATCACCTCATCTGCTGGAGAAAACCATGCAAATAAGGTGATTTTGCAATTCAGGAAGCAGTAAGGCATCCGTGTAGGTGTTGTGTTTGCAGGAGAAATGTATGTGGTTAGTAATCATGTACTGAACTATAAAATTAAAACACGGGCTGTAAGAGCTCCAAAAAAGCTTGTATATGTGAGAGTAGCTATGCAAATGGCCAAATCTATGGCCATTGAGACTAAAAAGTAGTACAACATATCAAAAATTAATCTTTTTTTTAATATATACGCCACATTTAAGTGGCACGCAGCGAAGCGCAAACATGCTATTTTTGCAAAAAAAAATGTATAAAATATAAGGTAGATAAAGTAATTGCATTATAGTGCCCAACATACAGAGTCATACAATGGCAGGTTATAGTGGTAGCTCAGGAGATAGGGCTTGGTGTTGTGCTGTATCCAGGGTATTCACAATTAGGTGTATGTAAATGAGCCAGGTTTATTGAATAGAAAAAAGGGCTACTGTGTTCTGTAGGTACTAACCGTGGTAGGGCTAGAACTGTGTTGGTGAACAGATAACTAACATCAAAAGGGGTGTGTGTCACACCTTCTTTAAGCTGATTGGAGTTTAGTGGCACCTGTTTGTGTTCAGCTAAGCATAGCTAAGCAAGGGGGTGTGTTCTCAGGTAAGCTGTGCTTAGCCCCATGGCACATGTTTTAACTTGTTAAAGAAAAGGTAAGCATGACCATGCACAGGGGAGGGCCCTTTCTGCTCAGCAATGTTTACACTAGCTCCACAGGGTTTGTGAGGAGTGCCCCAGAGCCTAGCAGTGGAAGAAATAAAAAATAAAAAGGGGGAAATAGCCTGGGAAATCCAATCAAGCATAAATGACTGATAAACCCTGTTCCACTGACACTGGCCCATTCAAACCCCTCAATAATATAGCTGGCAGGTGGAATGTATCATAGTCAGCCAATCACACATGCTGCATCTGCAGCACACTAATATAATGTATGCATACGCCCTTCAATCTGATTTTTCCCACATACTCTGCACCATTGGAGTACACACTTAGGAATGTTAACTGACAAAATGATATGGGTTGCTGCTGCTGCTGTGCTACATCTGTATGCACTACAGGCTAAAGTCAGTGATGATGACGATGATGATGCTGACAATAGCCCTAGACTGAGGAAGAGAAGAGTGTTCAGGCCCAGGGTAACCTTTCAGGAGCTACATGAGCTGGAGATAGTAGAGTGCTACAGGGTGGACAGGGACATACTACAGGAATTCACCGAGCTCTGCCACCCGCAACTCAGACCCAGAGCCAACAGAGGAGACCCATCCCAGTGGAAACAAAGGTATGTGTAACCTTAAGAATACTAGCAACTGGTATTTTCCAAAGACCTACCGGGGACATCATGTGGGTCTCACAGGCATCCGCATCCAGGGTACTCCACCAGTTCCTAGATGTCATGCTAACACATATCAGTGAGCACATTTATTTCCCCAACACCTCTGAGAAGAGGACGAACAATATGCGTCTCTTCCACCATGTAGCACACAACCCTGAGGTACTGGGTGCCATGGACTACACTCATGTCCACATCAAAGCACCGCCTGGTGAAGAGGATAGAGTTTACATCAACCGCAAGGGGTATCACTCCATCAACTGACAGGTCATGTGCAATGCCCAGGACATTATCGTCAATGGGTGTGCTGGCAGCCCTGGCAGTTATCATGACTCCCACATCTGGCACGCATCACACCTGTACCAGGCATTTGCCAGTGGGACATCCTGTATGGCCATCTAGTGGGGGATGTTGGTTATGTACTGGAACCGTCGATGATGACACCCATCAGAAATGGATACACACCAACTGAAGAATACCAGAATGAGGCACACACACAAACTAGGAACATCATAGAGCATGTGATTGAGCTGCTCAAGTTACGGTTCCGCTGCCTTGACATATTTGGTGGAGCCCTGCAGTACTCTCCAGCACATGTGCACACATGCATAGTATCTGCCATGCTATACAATATGATCCTACAGAAACAGCTGCAGCAGGAGCATCACAGGGAAGGGAGACACAGCCCCCCACCATTGCCAAGGTCCCCATAGGCATAGGGGGACTCGAAGGAGAAACCCCCTGAGCCTGTCCCTGTAGGCAGACATAGCCATACCCAGTATGCCCTGGCCTTGGCAAAGAGGCAATGCATAGCACATACCCTGACAACCTAGGGACCCAGGGACTGACACCTCACTCTGACTCACATATACACAATAAAAATGATGCCAGACACATCACACTACCTGCACCTTACCATGTATAGGCTGTGTATTGCATGCATCTGACAGAGTCAGCCCTAAAGCACTGTCCTCTCAACTGCTGCAGGCACAAGGTAAGTCACTCTTCAACAACAAATGAATGGAGTAGTAGACTGTGGTAGCATATGTATGGTATTGCTGCATGTATGCAAGGGAATGGAGTGGGCTACTGGGATAGCAGCAGATAACAGACAACTATGTGGGACAACAGGAACTCTCAGCCAAATACTGGCTGCCCCAGAATATGCTGTAGGCCCCAAGCCAGCAAAATCCACTGCACTATGTGAGGGACTGACAGCGGGGTCATAGGACAGATGCATGGATGTCAATGTTGGAGTCCCATACATAACTCTCAACCTCTTAGAGCAAGAAATCTGTACAAAGCCATAGAGAAATGTTGTGCAAAGGCCCAAAAACAGGGACAAGTGTTAAATATTGCTCTTACAAACATAGAAAGTTGATAGAATAGCAGGTTTTGCAGTAGCATGAATTCTCTGAAGGTTAAGAAGTCTAAAACTGAAATGTCTGTTATTACTTTCTAACTTCAGTCTTTAATGATTTGCCAGTAATTTTCCAGACAACCACAATTTTATGAAAAATGGACTGAAAATATGAAGCAAACATCTGGACATTCTGAGAAAATATGTACAGTTCAGAGGTATGGTCCCCTACCCCCGACACACCCGTGTTCCCATAAAACTGCAGCAACAGTTATGTTTGTAAGGTAATAGCAGAAGAACACACATTCCCAGGGCTGTCACAATCAACTTGCTAACATGTTCCATTTCCACAATATCCAGGTGTCAATGTGCTAGGTATGTGTGTGGTTAATAGTGTCAGGAAGTAGACAGCACTGACTGGCAGCTGTTGTGGCTCACTGGGCTAAGTGCATGACTGTGGGTGATAGGGTCCATGGTTTGAGAGTGGCTGTGCCTAATATTTTGCATAGCAGCTACACCTATGGTAGGGGTTCTACAAGCTATCCAGATGTCAATATTTGTTACTGCAGGAAAGCTGGACAATGGAGGGACAGTGTGCCACAGATATGGATGGTACACAGCTCTGAGTAACCTAGATGGTACCTACTAGAACAGCCGGTTGTGACAAGTCAGTGTAGTGCCAGGATACAAAGGCTGTCACATAACTGTCAGTACTCACAAGTCAGTGGGCACCATCCATACCCCATGAATGTCAGGGTTTCTCAGAATGTCTACACATATACATCATACATCTGTTCTGTTTGTCATAACATTGCATTTGTCTGGCAAACTATTGGCTAAACAATACAGGTTGATGTGAAAACATCAATGACAGACAGTGAGATGCAAACTGCATACCCATAAGAAAATGCAAGGTAATACAAAACCAGTCTACCAACTGTCTACATTTGCAAGAGCAATATTAAGCTGCTATCCCCATGTCTGGGCCTGTGTCTGACTGTGATATATGGCCCTGTCAAGATGTCTGCACATAAGAGTTAGATATGGACAACATGTAGCCTTAGAAGAACAGTGCAACACAAACTATCTGAGCACCAGAGCAGATGTATGGGGCACAATGCTGGCCAACCATCTAAACAGGTACACTCAGAGGTGTGTAGTCCTTTACCCTGTGTGTGATGTTATGACTTCTACCCCATTCACACCATAACTACAACTATATAAAAGCAACAACTGTGGACAAAGCCTGCAACTTGAGCAGAGCAGGACAAAGGGCCACATATAAGGGAAAGGAGGAACCACTGGCCACACAAACGTAGAATGTGCAGACTACAATATGCAGTGCAGTAGCATGGGTTCCCTGCAGTGTATGTAGTCAGCAGACAAATGTCTGTCAAAGGTTCCTCACATTAATCTATACTGATCTGCCACTGGCATATCAGGACATCACAGTGCTGTGCAAAATGTACCTCATATATTATGCAATACTCTGCTCCGTCCAGTACAGTCTGTACCCACCCTAGATATGACTCAGTTAATAAGGATAGCACACAGCCAGGAGATCCCTCAGGCAGTCTATCTGTGAGGTGCTAGAATGTTTACAGATGCTCATCAGCTAATCGGCTGTACCACACAAATTCCTGGACCGGAATACAGGTAGGTCTGGACTGGAGTCCCACTCTTACTATTGATGGTCATACTGGGCATGCTCCTACACTTAGCTTCTGTCAGCCCATGTCTGAACCCACATCTGACTACAGAACTGGGATGTACATGTATCCCTTCTGCATACAGACAACTATGTACACCATAACTGTCTATCCCGACCCCCATCAGACATGTTTACCCCATCTATCTGTATGTGGTACATATAAGATTTATCTGGATCTGTTGACTGTGATATACATACAGATATATAGGTAACATATACAAATATATCAGTTACAGAGAGGCAAAGATGGGGATGAGAGAGAGAGACAGAGAGACAGACAGAGAGAGACCCAAAAAGGCATATAGTGATGTACTGCAACAACCACACTTGCACCAATTTGAATCAGTGGCATGTGCAAATACTATTGTGAGGCCCATTGCATAATAGTAGGTAGGGAGGGGTTGTAATCCAGATCAGTCGCCATTTGTGTGTGTGTGTGTGTGTGTGTGTGTGTGTGTGTGTGTGTGTGTGTGTGTGTGTGTGTATGTGTGTGCATTTGTTTCTGTATGTATTACATGTACAGCAGAATACACACACCCAACAGGCCTATGTCTGTGTAATGGCCACTCATATTTTGGCCCTGTGACTACTGTTTTCCACAACAGTTGTCTCCCTGTCAGCAGCTACTGATGTCATCCACCCCAACAGCACTGCCAGACATTCTCTAAATGTATAATTCCTGTGGATTTTGTGATAAGTACATACTGTTATAGTGTAGACAGTTAGATAGGTAGTGGTTCAATTGCCAACTGAGTGTGTGTGTGTGTGTGTGTGTGTGTGTGTGTGTGTGTGTGTGTGTGTGTGTGTGTGTGTGTGTGTGTGTGTGTGTGTGTATAAGTATATTCCCTCATGGCTTTGTGTGTTTGCCTATGTGTGTGCAATTCCAATACATTTTGAGGCCTGTTAACCCCCCCATTGCCCTACTTTACAGGGCCTGCTGATGTCATCCACCTTAGATACAGCATTGGACACTCTGCAGGCATATATGCTCTGTGAGGAACGTGATACGTATGTAGCACTATAGTACATACAGCGAGATAGGTAGGGGCTCTAATCTCAAGACTGCCAACTGTGTGTGTGTTATCATTTTGAGGCCTGTTCACCCTCCTGACGCCCCCCCCCCATTGCATTAATTTACAGGGCCTGTTGATTTTATCAACCTTAGATGCATTGTTTCAAACTCTGTAGGCCATATCTCTCAACTGTATACAGTTTTGCAGAATGTCCAGATGATTGCCTCATATATTTCATCTGTGTGGCATAAAATTATGGTTTCCTGGCAAATCACTGGCAAATCATTAAGAGCTGAAGTCAGCAAATAATGACAAACATCTGAGTGTCAGACTTCATACCCTTCACAAATGTAATGGTAATACGAAACCTGTACTCTATCAGTTATCTAAGTTTCTAAGAGCAATATGTAAAAACTGTCCCTATTTTTTGGCCTGTATATCCCCACTATTGAAGGCTTTGTCCACATGTATTGTTCTAAAAGGTTGAGAGGTATGTCCCAGGCATATAAGCTCTGTGGCATATGGAATAAGGACATAGCACTATACTACATAGAAGTAGATATTGTAGGTAGGGGTTGTAATCTCAATACTGGCAACTGTGTGAATGTATGTGTCTGTGTATGCATATCCTCTGTAGCAGCGTGGCTGTCTTGTCTGTGTGTGTGTGCAATGCTTATACATTTTTTGTGCCTGTGCCTCCCTGTTAACTCTACCATCACCAACCTATTCATGGCCTACAGAGGTTATGCACCTTAGATGCAGAGTTACACATTTCAAACCCAATAGCACTGTGACACATGCAATACATACGGTGGGTTATACTGTACATAACTAGATAGATAGGTGTTGTAATTCCAAAACTGGCAACTCTCTCTGCATGACTGTTGGAATGCACAGATGTCAACCACCTGAATACACTGCAAAACCGTATAACCTCTGTGGTTCATGTGCTATGTATATTGCAGTATCTTATGTATAACTAGCCAAGTAGGGGTTCTACTATCAACACGGGTAGTTCATTAGTGTGTGTGTGTGTGTGTGTGTGTGTGTGTGTGTGTGTGTGTGTGTGTGTGTGTGTGTGTGTGTATACGTATGTATATTCCCTTGCAGCAGTGTGCCTGTGTTAGGGCCACAAACATACCTCTCGACCCCTTACAATAACACATCTGGAGAAAGCCATACAGAAAATTGGGACAAAACCCAAATATTAGGGCCAATCTTTAAATATTGCTCTGACAAACATACAAGATAGATAGCATAACAGGTTGTGCATTCACATGTATTTTCTGAAGGGTATGAAATCTGACAGGAAAATATCTGTCATTATTGTGTAACATCAGTCTTTAAAGATTTCACACTACTTTGCTAGAAAACCACAATGTTATGCCAAATGGAACACAAATATGTGACAAACATCAGCACATTCTGAAGGCATTTCTAGAGGTGAGAGTTATGGCCACCACCTGTCCCACCTTGCAGGTTGCAGTCCATGTTTAGCCAGGTGTGACCTGTGACAATGACACAAACAATACAGAGGTCCCCAGAGTGTAGGACAACAAACATTTTCTAAGGTTGTCTAGTGCTTGCATAAAGCAGCTCTTTCACATCAAAAGCACCTTACTGGTCTGAGAAATATCATAACCTATGGTAATGTAAAAGAAAGAAGCTGTCATATTAGCAAACCAAGGGAAGTCCTGTCTGTTGCACTTGCCGTGGGTTATGGTATGTCCTGCCAAGTGTCACAATACCACAAGACATGTCCCACATTCTACATTTGACAAGGTGGGAACTCAACTCTGTGTTGCCTATGTGTGTGCAATATGTAGACATGTGTACACCCCGTGAGTAGCTTCCACCCACAATGACCCACATGTATGAAGGCTGAAGGCATGAATGTTAACTACCACCTCCCACATATGTAGGTACCACCAAAAGCCGTGGCAACTGTGAATAGTGTGCTGTCTGTCATTGACCCATGAACTGATGTTAGCACACTGCAATGAGGTCATACAGCAGGTATGGAATGGTGGCCAGGACCTGGCCTCCAGCCGAATGCAGAAAAAAAGTACCATCATACCATATGGTGAGGACATGGACCCACTATTTCCCACATTAACAGTAACCCCCATAAACACACAAACTGTGTTGACAGACCTGGCTACTTGGGTTGATAACACTGTTGCATTCAGGCATCAAGTAGTGGCAGTGATCAGAAAAAGCTTGGACGTGGTTCACCACATAGGTAAATGGACTGCATCCAGACAAAAGGTGGATATTACCTCTGTATAGTCCTCAGTCAGTACAGCTATACATTAGCCACATGGCCAGTCTGGTATTTACCTATGCAGACATCTGCATCAAAAGGAAAGGCTATGTTAACACCCACAAAGGTTATCCGTGGCCTTCAACACCTGTTCCATGCAGACAGCCTCAAATCAGTACTACCCCACTCTGTATCAGGCAGATTGTCCACAGGTGGGTTGTGGCATGCCTACATGGCAATGTTGTGCTTAACCCTTCAACAGATGCCTGCTATATATCAGTATAACTATGTGCTCATTACTGGCATGACAGGCTTGAATCACATATGAAACAGCAAAAAATAAATAAAAACAAACAGGTGGAGAGACAGGTTTGTTTCCCAGAGGCTGTCCTGTTTCCAGAATGCACTCCCCAAACATGTCAAACAGAGTACCATGCATCAAGGTTGAGTGGATGGAGAAAAAAACATCTGTCCCAGGGGTCCAAAGTGTGCTCAGCAATGCCAGGGGCAACAGATGCTGATCAATGATTCTGTTGGGGATAAAGTACTGGCTAGGCTTGTAAGGGACCCAGGGCCATTACTCTAGTAACCTCCTCTGTATCTATGAACCTGTAACCCTATGTACCTCTCAGGTGACATGTATCAAGAGTAGCATGCTGTGTGAAGGCGTATGCATGCAAGGTTACGCTGCCTGCCCCTATTGTTACTCACACACACACTGTTCCATTCATAGGTAAACATGCACATATACAGATGTATCTTGGAGATGAAAAGGTCTCTGCCTTGCCACTCCACCATCCTGAACTCTCATAATGGCAGCAGCTCAGGAAAACTTCCATACATAGATGCCTGGAATGGAAACAGAATAAGGTCTGTGAGACAACAGTCAATCAGCAGTGCTAATAGCAATAAAGCATCATGGCACAAAGGTACATACACTTTGATGTGTGCACATGACAATTGCCAGCAGACAGCACCTTTTAGGGCATAACAGTACTACACTACAAACTGCCATTACCTGTACTATATTCACCCTGTGCATCAGACACATATTAGCATGTCCCTGCATCAATGGTATGGATAACAGGGATGTGGCACAGGTATCATCACATGCACAAGGTGTGGTGTGGGGTTGCCAAAGGCCTGGACTGTGCCATGCAGTTGACATCATCTGTGTGTCTGGAGGGTAGGTGGTTAGCCGGGCCATGGAGTGGAGCTTTGTGCATCTGTCAGTGACCTGCATGTGACAGTGATGTGTGAGTGTGTATACACGAAGGTATGTTGGAGAGCTGTGGACTGTTCATGGCAGAATGTACAGTTCACCATCTCTGGCCATGAACAAGGGAACTAGTTCTGCCAGGTGGGGCACTGGCAACACCATCCAAATGTCATGTAAAGAGGATACACCAGGACAATCAAAGCCAACCAAAATCCAAAAAATAGACTTTTATTAGGACATATAAAGATGAGTGAGCGCTTTCACGTCTCCAGGATGCTTCATCAGACTTAATTAAATATCACCATAAAACATCTTTAAATAGTAATAGGAAAGCTCCTATTGGAGAGCTGATACAACACCTAATAAAGAAGGCAGTTCATTGGTAATTTCACAAAGTAGAGAAAACGCTCTACTATTAATAAGTACTATACAACTTACATAATGAACATGAAATAAAAACATATGTAAAACATACAAAAATGCATATGCATATAAAAGCTTATAACAAAAAACATGTGAGTGTATGAATATAGAAATGCATATACTAATAAAACACTTTAAAAACACTTTAAAAGCTAGTCCTATTGTCAATGTTTTGGGACAACAGGAACTCTTTGAGACCTTTTTTAGTAGACAGACCTTTTAAACGTTGGTTGGCTTCGATTGTCCTGGTGTATCCTCTTTACATGACATTTGGATTTTTGCTTCTTTTTTGAGAGGATACTTCATCCTGATTCGTGTTTATTTGCTTCTTTCACTGGCAACACCATGCCCAAGGCCAGATGTGGTACTATTTCCTGACGGTCCCTCACGTGACCACCCCAGACCACATGCCCATGACCTACCACTTTGTGGTGGGGACAGCACTCTCCCTTTGGTAGTGCTGGTGGTACTGCCATTACAGGAATGTGACTTTGCATGGCCACATAGGCTCTCAGCTAATGTTGTTGCTAACCTACGTCCATGTGTCTGATGCCCTACTCCCATCACATGTTCAAGCACACACATTGCATGGTTAAAGACTGACAATGTCTCACCCCATCATCTATCCACTACATCAGTGAAATGATGTAGGGCATCACCAATGCCGCAGAGGGAGTCATGCATGCCATGCAGTTTGCCATTCATGACCCTGAGCATCCATCTGGTGTATCATTCACAACATGCCTGTGCCTCCATGATGGACTGAAACATGCTTTGGGTGACACATGCTGTGACACCTCTGAGAGGGCCTGGATGGGCAGCAGTCCTCCTTTGAGTACCCCTATCAATCAGCCTGTGTGGGACCTCACCAGGTTTCTGGCTATGGCTAGTGTCTACAGTCATAGATGCCATAGTCCCCACATTCCCCTGTTCGATGCCACCACCCTCTGACTGCCCAATATCTGTGGCTGCTGGGGACTGGGTATGTGTGGGCATACTGCCCATGTGCAGGGACATTGGGGGTGGAAGTGGAATGTCAACCAATGGGACAGATTCAGCCCCCAACAACCCCACCTGTGCCTCACAATGGCCACCATCATCATCAGAGTCCAATGAGACACTGATATCAGGTTGTGAGGTGGACACACTCCAACCCCCATGGTCACCTGTGAGGGGAAGACAACATGACTACATGAATTCCTGCACTATAATGTTTGCTGGTCCACACACACACACACACACACACACACACACACACACACACACACACACACACACACACACACACACACACACACACACACACACAGGTGAAGTGCCACAAAGGCATTATGCAGACTACACCTTCTGCTTGATGCCATGCACAGCACACAATCAGACCACAACAGACATACTCTGGACAGGCCATCAACAGCATGCAGTGCAGTTACATCCAGTTAATGTTGCTAGTACTATACACTTGTGAGATACAGGACAAGTCAGAGTATGTGATTAACATTCACCTAACATACAGTGCACCCATTTACACAATAGTAATGCACCCCTGTATAGCACAGTGGCAATACCTATACAAAACTACATGCTAATATGTAACAGCTCCTGCAAATATGCTACTGTGATTACCAATGTGATGTACTACAGTGAACCTCACCACAGGTGAACATGCACATATTGCAATATGGCTAAGCTTAACAGTCATGTGCATGGCAAACTGGCAGCCCTTAACATGCCTAGGGTATAGGTAAGCAATAACATGATAGTTCCACACTCATTGGCTACAGGTTGATGTTCCCCACCCACACCAGAGGTAGCTATGGATTTGTGGGGGAGAGGTATATTCAGCATACACACAAGTGACTTTGGTACAGGATAATATGTGCATTTATTAACATGTACAGTACATGCTGCAATACTACCCAAATTTCTGACATTCACAAAATGTGTGCACATGTGTGCATTACAAAACCCCACCAACAAGTGCAGCTTGACCTGATATATGCATACAGGTATGCAAAGGCTGCCACTATGAATGCTACAGTATTAATGGGATGACCACTGGAGGCTTACCTGGATGCTCCTCAGCTGTGGAATCTGTGCCACCCACCTCCACGACATATGTACTGATGGTTTCCTGTGAGCTGGTGGCTGAACCCAGGCTTGCCAGGAAGTCTTCCATGGCTGAGAGTGGTGGTTGTGTAGCAGGCCCTCCCCCTGTGCCAGCACGGTCCCTGGCCACAGCTGCAGCCCTTTGCCATGCATGGTGCATGAGATCAGTAGCACGGTGTCAGACCTGTTCGTAGCTCCTGTCCCGGTGGCCCACATCATTCCCTGTTGCTACCAGGTCTAACCATAGTGTAGAGTGTTGTTACTGGTTATCGTGACTCCTTGACAACAGTACCTGGTGATGGAATCTCAGGGCATCAATAATTGCAGCAATCTCAGCTTCTGAGAAGGATGGGTTGCGACATCTGCACATTACACCTGAAGGACATGAACAGAGGAACACATCACAGGACTGCATACATTTCTCACTATTATGTACAGACCCTACACATCCACTTTTGACAGCACTATCCACCACTAACCCCCACATCATACCCCCACCATCTATTAGCACGGTATGTCTGTGTGTATCGGCAATAAAGCGGTAATGCAGCATGTGTTGCCCCCCCCCGATCCTAATGTTTCATGCTACTTGCCTGCTTGTGCTATGAGGTGTTGCAATGCATGTACCTGTTGCACCTATTACTGCTCATTCATAGCATGTCTACACGGTCTGCTGTGGTGTCATCCTCCTACTGTATTAATAATCACATAGTCTGTAGGCCCAGCCCTCAGGTCTCCCTGGCCTTCCTCCCTCAGATTCTGGACTATATGGCTGGACAGTGTCCTACAGTTTCCCCAGCCAGTGTGGTTGATATTGGTGTTCTGGCACTATGTAGCACCTGCCCTGTGTACACGGATGGACAACCATCTACAAACACCACCAAGGAACACACTGTGTAAGAGATGCAATGACAGTAGTAGGCTGCAGTCCATGCTGTCTCCCTGTCAAGACCGCATATCTGTACCTAAACAGGTTGTCAACATGATCAGTACACCTCACACACCACCCACACCTACACAATACACACAAACATCTGCAGTGGTCCTCAACATACACATACACAAACAAAGGGGGATCTCAGAGACAAAGCCACACATGAACACCACAGCTGTACACAGCATGTACCACACATGGCCGCACACCTGTGTCTCACATCCATGCAGGTGTCAGCCCATGTCAAACATGTTACACATAGGGGACTCCAGTGGAGACACACTGGTGTGCCTCTGACCCGGCTGTGTATGTGGATGGTCACAGTTACTTTTGTGTCACATGACAGACTTCACCATATTGCATACACACTGCTGTCTCTCACCATCAGGCACTGTCATGGGTCTGTCACAGTACATGTTGGTGGGCCTGACTTGACATGTACGTCCCTGGACTATATGCAGTGAGACATGAGTGAGCACACTGGTTATGTGTCCCAGGCAGGTATGTCCCTAGCCTTTTGCAGCATTATGCTGTCACCCAAACCAATACCACAGTGCAATCAGGTAACGGTTGCCCTTAACATGTGCACATTTATCCTGTGATATTCCAGAGGTTCCAGTACCTGTGAGTCTGGGATGATATAGTAAACAGACCAAGATGCTCTGCCAGAGATGACCTACATCTGTCTTCACTGGTCTTCATGCATCTGTAAGTGTTTCTCGCAAGCCCCATAGTGACTCCATTAGTAAAAGTGGTGAAGTTATCACTACCAACATACAAGTGTCAGTGCAGCACACATGGAAGGCCATGCTGCTAAATATGCTAGAGGTGTACACATGACTTTGTCCTCATTGCAAGCAGTCCTAACCCTGGGAACTGCAGACATCTGTGCAGTCACACAGACCATGGTTCAAAGCTGCAGAGACCACCCCAGCCTACCTGGTCAACCATCCTATCATACATCCAGAAGTCAAAGTGTAGCCAGTAATGCCATGGGCCATGGGGTTTCTGTATGTATGAGACACATATACACCTCCACACTGTGCAGGCAGTAAGATGCACAGGGGACACTGCAGGGGCAGTTCACCATTGTCAGGACACACATATTCAAATCACAGCTAGCTACCATCTACCACATGTGACCAGGAAGCCTATTCTGCCTATATGGACCTCATCAACTGTATTAGGAGTCGGGTCTGTACCCTGATCCTGGGTCAGTTGAATGACCCTAACATACATTGTAAGACATATCCATGCCAACACACAAATGGCCAGAGACCCATCAACACTGGAAGTACAAACACCTTGGTGTGGCCAGCGGCTACCCCCACATGAGGTGAAGGTGTATTGCAGTTGACATTACACAACACAGGTTACCACTGCAGCATCCCTTCAGTGACATCCTCCACGGCACAGCAACCATCATGTGGTCACATTTCCAGTCACCATCTCCCACAATACCCATCTAGCTAGGGTCAGCCACACATACACCTCCAACATGGAATACATCCTACTGAGGGTACACAGCCTCAGAACCCCCAACCCCTCATTAAGGACTGGCACCAATATCCACACATACACACAAGCGCTATATCTGCATTTAGTCAGGTATACCCAACAGGCCTACATCATCCTCTGCTAGGATATGTACACCTGTCTGGTGGACATCTGCGATACATGCTCCCCATAACAGGAATGACATACCGATGTCTGAGACAAAGTAGGGGCAAGTGCCCATTTTGGAGCAATGCCTCCTTAGCATATACATGAGAATGGGATCAGTCCTGCAAACATGCACAACAAACACAGAGCTTATATTGTCTGCATCCATTACAGACAGTCATCTCTCCCCTACTGCACATATGTCTGCAACAGCACAGGAAGCACCTGCAGCTGCTCACTTGTGGTGCTCAAGGACACCAGCTATACCAGTGCTGTTGGTATAGCATACTGGATGCTTGACAGAATCAGTGTAGGCTTCACCCCCTGTCTTCCCCATCAGAACATCAGAATATCTACAGTACCTTCTCTGTCTCCAACACGTAGGGAACAGATCACCACTGCCATGTGAAAGTTATGGTATGCATCTGCCATGGGAGCCTATCACATCAGAGAATGCATCCCTACATGACCCCAAGCATAACCTTGCAACACCATAAGGAACTATATTCAATGGAGGGCTGACTACTGTCTTTGTCCCAGATGTTTGATGGACGACCACTGTCACCCCTATAGACTAAGGTGTGGCATCCCCCACTCAGTCACTTGATAGACCCAGCAGCCTAACTAGGCTGTTTTGCAAGGCCATAGCACATTTTATAGTGAACCCCATTAACAAGGACAATGGCGACCTGCACACACTCCATCATGCTCATTTAGGCTTTGTCAAGGAAGGGTTCATGTCTGTTACACTTGGTTGACCTCTATGACAAAGTCACCAAAGCTATGGATGGGGGGACAGTGCAAACAGCCTACTTTTATGTGGACAAACTCTGTGACAATATAACCCAAATGGCCATTATAGATATAACACTCCCAAGTATGCATCACACCTTATAAGTTACCATAGGGGTAGCACACCGGTGCGCTGACATGACCCACCTATTCCATATAGGGTAATCCACATCAAGCAGTTTACCCATAACTAGGTGTGTAAGCTGTTGTTCCATGTTTGGGCCTCTGTTATGTGTGATGTACACTTCTGAGGTGCATGTAACAGCCATTAGCCTATGTCCGACCATGTCTGCATGCTGTGTGCCATCACCAAATTCACTAGTGATTTAGGCATCTGCCTAGGAGGGTCTCACACAGATACATGACTGTCGCCAGACACATGGTCTCAGGCCGCATACAAGGACATGCAGTGTCAACCCCTTTGGGGAGAGTGGCATCCCCACATATTATCACAGTACTAACAACATCTTAGGCACGCAGTCAGTCATGAGGGAACTGTGGACACAGGTCCTTGGCAACATGACAATTCAACACAATATCTCTTCCATTGTAAGGTAAACCTTGTACATGGCCCATGTCATACATAAGGGTATGTCATAAAGGGACATGGGATATAAACATCCTCATATTCCCCCCAATGAGGCCCATTATTTTGTATAATTACCTGTTAGTCATTCACATCACATAGCACATGCAGCAGCTGGGGACATTACAGAGGTTCCCCACCAGGGAATACCAGGGCATCAAACATCTACCATACACTGATAGGCTATAAGGCCAACCCTCTACCCAATTTCATACATACTCCTCAGGGGTGACCTGCAAGGCAATCATGGACTCCACATTGCTGGGACTGCTGCTCAAGTGCAACTCATGCTCCACTCTGTTAACACACACACGCGCCCTCAATCTGGCATGTGACATGAACTGGGCATGTTGGCACCTCAGATGTGTGTCCCACACAATCACCCTGCAGTGGAATGGGTACCCTGTCCACATCAGGCAGGGTAGCTATTTACACCTTTGCAGGTGTAACCTGGATAACTGGATGGTTAACTGGACATACACCCTTGGGTGTCCCTGTATCCCTGTTGGACTGGGACATCAGGTGCTGCCTTGCAATACACATGGGCTAACATCTGGCCTACATATATTGCTGCTCAGGGCCCATAGCCTAGTAACCTCATATGGTACCAGATGTGGCCTGAGTGCTGTGACAGACTGTGTTGTTATGCGTCCACACACATCACTGCCATCAACTGTTGGGTGTTCCCTATGAGCAATGTTACAGTACCATGTCATCCAGCCTACAACTGACAAATAGGTGAGTGATACTACAAGTGCATGTAGACATTCTAGCAACATCTGTGCTACACAATAACTGAGAGCAGTGCATATGTGGTGTAGGGTGTTCTCCTCGTAGGTGTCTGACATCTACAGTACCCAGATGTTTGCTGAATGTGTACATGTGCCTGATAGATGTAGACCCCCTGCCAGACAATTGTGGATTTCCGGACAACAGTTGGACAATACATGATGGTTGTCTCCAGAGTTTGTGGAATGTGTCCGTGACATGCCAGACCCGTGGGAACATAGTAATGGTACATTAATATCTGGTACTTTATTCATTCCCTTACAATGTATGCTCAATATGTATGCACTGCTGCTGAGGCAGAGCCAGTGTCCCCCCACTACTAATGCCTATAACCTGCTTTCCTGCTGCAGGTGGTCACCAGGTATGCTAGCCATAGGTGTCAGACAATGAGATACAGGTGTGGAGTACACTGAACAGTCAGGGACACCTGGACAATCTTTGAACTAAGCCTGTATGACATTCATAGACTGAGAGGGCCTACTGACAGTACATGATGTGATATGCCAGTTGTATCCAACAGTACTTACTGTCAGTATTGTACAACAGACAATCCAGTAGCAGTCATATGTGAGCTAACCACTGCTGGGGTGACTCAGGGGCCAGAGCTGTGATCTTATGTCACTGCAGACAAAGCCATAAGGAATGGCCATAGGTGCTGGACAGCAGACTAACAGCAACATGTCAGTCTAAGAAATGTTGTTTCGACCTACTGTTTAAATTCCTATTTCCCATGACTGCATCCCCCATCTGCATTCCATTACATGCTTAATTCTATGACATACCTGGCATATTGCTATACTCCTTTGTGAGAAGAAATCCAGTTGTAGTCTCCTAGAGAATTGCAGTATGTCTTCATGAAGAAAGTGTCAGACCTGTTTACCATAGGCAGCAGCTTGCCTTTTGTAGGTACTGCTCATGAACAGGTGATTGCCTGTGCACCAGTCTGTGACTCTTGATAATTGCATCCAGAACAGCTGGGTTGCATTGCCATTAGCCAATAGCATGGGAACACAGTCCTATAATTAAGGCCTTCATGTAGGCCTTGGCCATTTTCCTGGCCTGTGAGGAGGACATTATCGAGGTGTGGGAGCTGCAGCATCACAGAGGGTATGTAGAAATACTGTTCACTGTTTGGATTGATGTGTTATGTCCACAGTTTTGCATGCTGTTTGGGCATTGTTAACAGAGTTTGTGATTCTGTGGCAGGTTACTGTTTAACAATGTGTGTTGGGCTCATTAAGGAGACATGCAGATGTGAGTGTTGTACATCCTTTCTATCTGAATGTGCATGCTGCTTCAGTTTTTTGCTGGTGTATCAGCTGTGTATGTTTGTAGGGGAGACTGTGATAGATGTCCGTGTCACCTGAACATTTCTCCCCCCAGCGCTATATGTATGGGTGTTGTGTGTATGCCCTGTTCTAAGTGTTTAGGAGGTATCCAGGAAGTCAGAAAGTACATTAGTACAACATGTCATGGAAAAGGGTAATAAACATGTCTTTAAATTCTTTGTTCTGGAAGTTATACATGAGAACGTGAGAGGAGGGGACATAAAGAACATTACAGAAGCAAATGAACAAAGATGGATAATGTTCTTTAAAGCAGACAAACTACCTGGTTTAAATAGTAAAGTTTCCCTTAAAGCTTTCTTAAAAGCATGCGCACTTAAACACTGAAACATTTGAATTTAACCCTGTGTTTTAGAATGTTTATTATTATAGTGTTTTTTTGTGTGTGTATACACTTTTAATTCTTAATGAATATGCTGCTTAAAGTTGTGATTGGTTAACCATAGTATTTAAACAGTTTGATGTATTGTATGCACTTTTAAAGTCTGATGAAGCAGTCAGGTGTACAGTGAAAGCGCTCACTTTTTATTAAATCTTTGATATTACTTCACCTTTGGATCATTATTTTCTACTGAATTTGACTCTACACTGGATTTGTGTTTAAAATCTGGAGACTTTTATCGCCTGCAGCTGTGAGTTTTTACTGAATTTGACTCTACACTGGATTTGTGTTTAAAATCTGGAGACTTTTATCGTCTGCAGCTGTGGGTTTTTACTGGATTTGACTCTACACTGGATTTGTGTTTAAAATCTGGAGACTTTTATCGCCTCCAGCTGTGAGTTTTTACTGGATTTGACTCTACACTGGATTTGTGTTTTAAATCTGGAGATGTTTATTGCCTACAGCTGTGAGTTTTTACTGGATTTGACTCTACACTGGATTTGTGTTTAAAATCTGGAGACTTTTATTGCCTCCAGCTGTGAGTTTTTACTGGATTTGACTCTACACTGGATTTGTGTTTAAAATCTGGAGACTTTTATTGCCTCCAGCTGTGAGTTTTTACTGGATTTGACTCTACACTGGATTTGTGTTTAAAATCTGGAGACTTTTATTGCCTCCAGCTGTGAGTTTTTACTGGATTTGACTCTACACTGGATTTGTGTGTTTAAAAACAGGAGACTTTTATTGCCTGCAGCAGACTGGGGTTTTTGCTTGCAACTTTGACTCATATTTTATTTCTCATGTCACTTTATTTTGGTATTTGGAGTTTATAACTTTTTCATACTGTCTATTTGCCTCTAAAAATACTGAACATGGCCGAAGGGCTTTTAAATCAAGTGCAAGTAGAGCTCCCATACAACACAATGAATGGAGCTGGAGTTCTACCAAAGAAGAATCAGCATTTAAATAACATTCTTGAGGTCATGATTAACCCTCTCTTACACAATAATACCATGCAAGAAGCTATGCCTGAGCCAGAAGATAAGAATTTATATCTGAAATTTCAAGATAAATACAGAATGCTGGAATATAAAATGTATAAATGTAAGCATATGCAGTGGCAACGCTATCATTTTGAAGCCTCTTTGAAACATCAAATAGTTTCGAGAGGACTCAGAGTTCTCATTATGCCTAGCTATGGCCAGGCATACCCAGAACTATTGAGACAATGGCAGATTCTGAACTTGAATTTAAGAGCCCAATATACACATTTAATAATTGACTTTTTCAAACCTATAGAGGAAGAGTTATTAAATGAAACACTGCTACTGCAAAATGAAATTTATGAATACGTCCCAGCAGCCATTATCTGTGATAAATTGGACTCATTACATGACAGTATTACTGTGTATGAAAAATGGCTTCAAGCAACTAAGGTCAATAAATTACATAGGGACCTGGTCGATTTTCAAAAAGGCGCCGTTTTCTCATGGCCGAGGGAACAGAGAGAAACTCATACTGTCAGCACTGATTCTGTTGAATCTACAATGAGGCAAACAGCTGACTCTTCAGCTGCAATATCAGGACTAGCAGTTCTGCCTTTGAACACCACATCAGAAGTGATAAA
Source organism: Protopterus annectens (assembly GCF_019279795.1). Taxonomy (NCBI): domain Eukaryota; kingdom Metazoa; phylum Chordata; order Ceratodontiformes; family Protopteridae; genus Protopterus; species Protopterus annectens. Next base: position 707,507,268 of record NC_056725.1, read on the forward strand.
TGAGCAAGAGAATGCAGGAGAGCATGCTGAGTTACAGAGGCAAAGCCAGCAGGTTACGGACATGATTATAATAGATACCGAGCAAGTTGCTGATAAGGAAGTAATTGTAACAGTGAACAATAGAGCTGTTAGACCCAAAACAACTCAAACAAACCCAGGAAGAGATGCCATTCACAATACCTCACAAGGGAACAGTTTTTTTATTGAAAAATCCGTTACCTATAAGGGAACGATCAAGGAGCCATATAAGGAAGGGCAGAATTCAGCGCCTGAACAGTGTGAACGACTGAATAGGGAAAGGGAAGAGCTGGAAATAACACAATCAGGTTCAGTAGTAAATATTTCTTCTGTTTTACTGTCTGAGGCACATATGTTGTTATAGGCTAAAGGTTTAAACTTTATACCTTCTCAGAAAGCAAACATGGTTGACATATTGAGAGAATTGAAATTGTTTGGTAGAAAGCTTATCCTGTATACTATGTTTAAAGGCAATAATAACTGTTATGAAGTTTTTAAGAAACCAAGCACATACATCCCCCCACCACATTCTATTATAGAAACTTTCCTAGAAGTATGTGAAAATGAGATTAGGGAAGTATTCTGTAAAGGTACTACAACCAATTATTTTAATATGTCTCAAATGGAATACCAGGCCCTGCATGAATTAAAGGAAATGTCATGCATAGAAATTAGACCCGCTGACAAAGGTTTGGGGTTGTAGTATTAGATAGAGATCTATATTTACAACAAATGCAGAGTCTTTTAAATGATGAGAACACATATATTTCTGTATCTAGAAGTGCTGTGAAAGGGATTATTGATAAAATTTCATTTTTGTGTTTGATTTATTAATTACAGGTATGATATCAAAACATTTGTTTAAATATTTTACTGTTGAATATCCATTGGTAGCAAACATGTATGGTCTACCTAAAATACATAAACATTCTACCATACCACCAATCCGACCAATAGTTTCTAGTAGAAGCTGGGCTACGGAGCTCCTCTCTATATTTGTAGAAAAAAAACTACACCCTTTTCTTGAAGGTTGTAACACTGTGCTTAGAGACACAAAGATGTTCATGCAGAATTTATATTCTAAAATGATAGATATACAAGGTGAATACATGTTTGTGGCCTTAGACATTGAATCGCTCTTTACAGTGATACCTAATACTTGGAGCATAGATAATATAAGAACATTTCTGACCCAAAAAAGGTATGAACTCTAATAAAGTTAGGCTATTATGTACATTATTAGAAATTATTTTGGAGAATAATGTGTTCACCTTTGATAATGAATTCTTTCTACAAAAGGCTGGTGTAGCTATGGGCGCACCTTGTGCTAAAAGTTATGCCAACCTGGTCCTGGCACATTGGGAAACTAATGAAATTCTCTGAAACGACAACTATAAAGATTCCATAAAATGGTACGTTCGTTTTGTAGATGATATTTTTATGTTATGGAATAATACAGAAGAGAAATTAAAGACATTTATTCTATATTTACATCAAACCACCAATTTTCTGAAATTCACTTACAAATACTCAAATCAAGAGATAGATTTCTTAGATGTTAAGGAGAATAAAGATGCACTACAAGGAATTAAAACTAGCCTATACAGAAAACCTATGAGAAAGAACAACTTGTTACATAATAAGAGCATGCATCCTAACCAGGTAAAGCGCAATGTACTTAAGGGACAAGTATATAGAGTTATGTGCTTGTATAATGATGATTCACAACTTAAACTAGCTCTGCTTGACCTGAAACAGGAATTCCTCGATACAGGTTATAAAGAAATAGACATAGATAATTGCATAAGTAATGCATGGGATCACATGGCTACTAGATGCAAATCATATTATGGTGAACATGAAGAAACACAAGAAAATAATAAGAGGTTAGAAACAGATAATTGTACTATTAACAACTCTCTCAGAGTAACATTACCATATTCCAATGACATAGGCACTTTCTGCAGTATAATAAAAAGAAACTGGAATATTTTGAGTACTATAGATGAATTGAAGGATGAATTAACAACCCAACCAAGTTTTTCTTTTATTAATAACAAGTCACTGAAGAGACATTTGTGTTGTCACTGAAGAGACATTTGTGTTATAAGGCCAACAGTGATAAAAGATTTATATATTCTGACAGGGTAGGCACATATTCCTGTAGAACTTGCCTAGCATGTAAACACATTTTTAGTGGCAGTCACTTTACACACCACCAACTAGATGTAAGGATATGCAGACTGCGCACAAGAAACATTATTTATTTTAGTTTTTGTACTGTATGATATGTGTTTTATATAGGTAAGACGAATCATAGCCTTAAAGAAAGAATACTGGAACACTTAAGGGATATTAAAAATAAGAAGGCAGAAAGTGCATTAGCACAGCATGTCATGGAAAAGGGTAATGAACATGTCTTTAAATTCTTTGTTCTGGAAGTTATACATGAGAACATGAGAGGAGGAGACATAAAGAACATTACAGAAGCAAATGAACAAAGATGGATAATGTTCTTTAAAGCAGACAAACTACCTTGTTTAAATAGTAAAGTTTCCCTTAAACCTTTCTTAAAAACACGCGCACTTAAACACTGAAATAATTTGAATTTAACCCTGTGTTTTAGAATGTTTATTATTATTGTGTTTTTTGTGTGTGTATACACTTTTAATTTTTGATGAATATGCTGCTTAAAGTTGTGATTGGTTAACCATAGTATTTAAACAGCTTGCTGTATTGTATGCACTTTTAAAGTCTGATGAAGTGGTCAGGTGTACAGCGAAAGCGCTCACATTTTTTATTAAATCTTTGATATTACTTCACCTTTGGATCATTATTTTCTATTGAATTTGACTCTACACTGGATTTGTGTTTAAAATCTGGAGACCTTTATTGCCTCCAGCTGTGAGTTTTTACTGGATTTGACTCTACACTGGATTTGTGTTTAAAATCTGGAGACTTTTATTGCCTCCAGCTATGAGTTTTTACTGGATTTGACTCTACACTGGATTTGTGTTTAAAATCTGGAGACTTTTATCGCCTGCAGCTGTGAGTTTTTACTGGATTTGACTCTACACTGGATTTGTGTTTAAAATCTGGAGACTTTTATTGCCTCCAGCTATGAGTTTTTACTGGATTTGACTCTACACTGGATTTGTGTTTAAAATCTGGAGACTTTTATCACCTACAGCTGTGAGTTTTTACTGGATTTGACTCTACACTGGATTTGTGTTTAAAATCTGGAGACTTTTATTGCCTCCAGCTATGAGTTTTTACTGGATTTGACTCTACACTGGATTTGTGTTTAAAATCTGGCGACTTTTATCGCCTGCAGCTGTGAGTTTTTACTGGATTTGACTCTACACTGGATTTGTGTTTAAAATCTGGAGACTTTTATTACCTCCAGCTGTGGGTTTTTACTGGATTTGACTCTACACTGGATTTGTGTTTAAAATCTGGAGACTTTTATTGCCTCCAGCTGTGAGTTTTTACTGGATTTGACTCTACACTGGATTTGTGTTTAAAATCTGGAGACTTTTATTGCCTCCAGCTGTGAGTTTGTACTGGATTTGACTCTACACTGGATTTGTGTTTAAAATCTGGAGACTTTTATTGCCTCCAGCTGTGAGTTTTTACTGGATTTGACTCTACACTGGATTTGTGTTTAAAATCTGGAGACTTTTATTGCCTCCAGCTGTGAGTTTTTACTGGATTTGACTCTACACTGGATTTGTGTTTAAAATCTGGAGACTTTTATTGCCTCCAGCTGTGAGTTTTTACTGGATTTGACTCTACACTGGATTTGTGTTTAAAATCTGGAGACTTTTATTGCCTCCAGCTGTGAGTTTTTACTGGATTTGACTCTACACTGGATTTGTGTGTAAAATCTGGAGACTTGTATTGCCTCCAGCTGTGAGTTTTTACTGGTTTTTACTCTACACTGGATTTGTGTTTAAAATCTGGAGACTTGTATTGCCTCCAGCTGTGAGTTTTTACTGGATTTGACAATACACTGGATTTGTGTTTAAAAACAGGAGACTTTTATTGCCTGCAGCTGTGAATGACTGGGGTTTTTGCTTGCAACTTTGACTCATATTTTATTTCTCTTGTCACTTTATTTTGGTATTTGGAGTTTATAACTTTTTCATACTGGTATGGTAGATCTGTAGCAAGTATCTGAACATACAGCTGCATGTGTGGCAGGCCGCAGCTGCTGCATTCTGGCCAGGAGTCATACTGGGGATTGTGAAGACACTGGGGGACAGCAAGCTGTATATGTTAGTGAGGGAGCAGTGTCAGCTGTTGTGTCACAGCATGGCCAGGGTGAAGGTACCCATTACAGTCCAGGTGAGGCATATGCCTCTGGTAGATATGTTAAGTAGTAGTACCATCCAGAGAGTGGTAGAGGAGGTTTAGGACACGTATTGATATTTGTGACATGTGCCCCACCCTCCAGGCCTTTGACATGCTACTGTGGGTGGCAGTAACTGTGGTAGCAGCAACCAGGTCTGCTTGACATTGAAAGGCTCAGTTATTTCTATGTTGTATTGCCAAGCATGTAGTTGTCATGCAACAGACTGGACTGTGAGCTTGAACCATGGGTGTCCAGATGTCAGACATGCTAGGAATGTTACTGATAGAGCTACTGAGCAATTATTATGGGAATTGCATTTGCAAGACATATGTGCATGCATATAGTGTGTTACACAGGACTGGCATGAACATGTGTGCTTGGATGGCTATGACATGTGACACTGACCTGAATGTCATGCTTTTGTAAAATCAATCTGTACTGCCTTGCCAGCACATCAACACACAGAATAGCTTTGGTGACAACCATGCCATACATAGGTGACACAACTGTGGATATTCTGCAATAGTCTGTGCAGTTGTCAGCTGTACTTGATATCGTAGGCCACCCGTCAATCCATCAGCATGTCTTTGGCTGCGTACTGGTTCGGTGTCTGCATCACAGGCCCAAGTACACTGTTATTTATCACATTATATGTAGAAGTAGTGTCACTGGTGCTCAGGATATCTTCATAACAACACCAGTAATTCCCCAGAGTTGAGTTGACCTACTGGTGTATTGCAGTGAACTGTAGTTCAGAGGTTCCTGGGGCCAATACATGGCAGGGGTGTCATTTTTCCCTAATGTTACATGACTGTACTGCACGATGTATTTACAAAAGCAGACATAATTCCTCAGAGCTGAGTTGGCCTAGTGGTGTGTTACTCTGACTGTAGTTCAGAAGGTCCTGGGGTCAATACTTGGCAGTGGTGTCTTTTTTCCTTAATGTTACATGACTGTACTGCATGATATATTTACAAAAGCAGCAATAACTCCCCAGAGCTGAGTTGGCCTGGTGGTGTGTTGCTCTGACTGTAGTTCAGAGGGTCCTGGGTTTGAGCCATGGCAAGGCTTGTTATTTTGCTGCTGGGCAGAACCATATCTGACTCAGATAATGTGATTAAAGCAGTTTTAATTGGTTTTAAGCAGGTTTGCGTGGGTATGCGAGACGCAATGCCAAGCGGCACTTACCTCCGCGTAGCTTCACTTAGTGCCTCTTATCCCCATTTAAACACGTGCTATTTTCAAAAAAAAGAAAAGAAAAAAGGGGTGATAGGAAAGTAGTGAAATGGGGCAAGCAGGGGGAAAAATATGAAAAGCAGCTAGGGATGTGCAGGATGGGTGTAGGAAAGGACCTTAGCTCTCCATTTCTTGTGCAGCAACAGCTATGCATCATGTGGGCAATTTGGAATTTGGAGCCTTACACCCCAGAGGGAGGGGTGTGGGTGGCAATACTTTGTTGATTAATTGATGGGGTAATTAATTCATGGCAGTGTACATGGGAGCAAAATGGAGAGCTATGTATAGGATGAATTTTTTTGGGGGGGACAGATGCCCTTTTTTTTTTTTTTTTTTTTAAGGTGAGAGTGGGATTTTGGGGAGGGGTTTTAGGTACATTTGGGGAGGAAGGTTAGGCAGGAGAGGTTGCTTTTGCAGACAGACAAGACAGACAAGGCAGCATACAGGAGTTGTGTATGGCACATGAGGGGGGTAAACACCTTGGATGGGGAGGGTGGTTGGGAATCAAATTACCAAGTGCCCCCAGATGGCAACAGTGGGACCTAGATCCCCAACAATGGGTAGTCACCACTGACCCTTCACGGCCCCAAAGGTTGCTGTGCTGGGGTCTGGGTGCCGGGCCCAGCGTGCCCCTTGAGGTGCACCAGTTTGCCCTGTATTGGCTCAGTCTGTCATCCAAGTCACTTTGGATGACCATGTGCACCATACCTGAAACCTGATTCCGGGTGACAGCCTCCTGTCTGTGCCCGCACCCAGGGGGGACAGGCCCCATCCTCTAAGGCAGTTCCACCCAAGGGTGGTGCAGGTCCAGCAGATGGAGCAGCTCCAGTTTGGGTCCTAGACATGCTGGGATCCAGTGCTATGGCCAAATGAGGTAGGATAGGTGGATCAGCTGGAACCGGCCTACCCAATCTGCTATATTGTTGAGGTTTGTCAAGGTGTATTGCTTAGTCATGAACAAAACATTTCAGTGTTAGTTATAACAGCATGCATGGGTGTTCCAATTAACCCAGAAGAATAGAATTGCATAGCATACGGAACACAGGCATAAATGGAATGACAGTCATTATTTTAACAGCATGCCAGTAATAGTTGTGGCAACAGGCCAACAATGGTGGAATTTCAACAAGGTATGTTAGTATGCAATCATTGAAATATATAACCAATAATACAACACAAAGCCCAACATTAGGTTTTGAGAACATATGTGGAAATGAAACCATACCAGTAGTATATGAATAATAATTTGTGAGTAAGGGGTGGGGAGAGAGAAAAACATTCCATTAACAACTGTATAGGTATATTTCTTAGAACAGTACTGCTGAATACTCTACAGGTCTACCTTTACTTTACATCTACATGTGCCCTATAGCTTCTGCAGCACATACATACGTAAGCTGTCGACATGGCATGGTATAGGCCAAGCTGTAAGAACTATAGATACATAACTACAGGGGACTTGTTCATGTTAGGGTAACATATATGACTAACAAGGTGTACCCTGCACTGATGTGTGAGTGTGCTACTGGCATATTCAACTAGATTTATATCTGTGTCCAAGGTTATTGGCAATAGTGATCACTAGCCATGAAAGCGTGACACTTGGGAGACATGTATCATGCACAGTGCATGGACTATATACCTATCCTACTGTCATTCATAGGCATAGTAGACATTTGTATACCCTTCATACAGCTACTACAGACATTTCTTTACCTGTAAGTCTTGTGCAGAAATATCTGTTAACAGTATTGACTGTTTCTATTAATAGTCAGTACTACTTGTCTGTTAGTATAAATACATGTTACTAACGGTCCCTGGATTCAAACACTGGTCTGTGTGTGGAAAAATAACAACATATGTATTGCTTATCACACTGAGGTACTGGACCACTGCTGTGTGTTGGTTGACTGATATGTGCCTAGAGCTCACCTGCTGACAAAGTCTGACCAGGTAATATCAGTAGAGTGTCACAGGAGACTGCAGTGACAGCTGAACATACATGGGTGAGATTCATGCATAACAGAGATAGCAGGTGAAGTGTGTTTTAATACTTGGAATGCAGGTGTAGACAATTAACCCCTAGTGGATGGGAATATGTGTGATCTTTACAGACCACTACCAGGGTGCTGGGATGCCTACCTGACTCATATACATCTGCAGATCGTATATTTGCAGTCTACAGCTACTACTGTGTCATACTTGCCTGCATCAGCATACCTATGTTCAGGAATGCATATAGCTGAAATGCAAAGCTTAACACCAGACAATCTTGATGGAAAAACACTATAATACTTTACACATTACTATTCAAGGTTCACATGTTAGTGCAATACATATATCAAATTGCATTCTGTCTTTTACTACAGTTCCAAATCTACACTTTGGCATACCAGTTCTTTATCAGCCATACTTCAGTCACTTCATGGTGTTATACCCAATATTTGCCTTGCAACACCTGTAAAATTAGATTTCTTCAACAACAGAACAGAATACACACAACAACTGGCAGAAGACAGATTTATTGAGAGTGACATGACACAGTCATTGGTATACATTTGACAAACTTTATTGTACTCCAGTTTAAATAATGCATGCATTGAAGGTGTGCTGTTATTACAGAACCTATGCAATACTAATACTTTTACCTTCACAAGTCTGACTGCAGTTGTACTGTATTTCATGTAGATCATGAATGGATGTCATTTATTCCCTTCACATTTAACATGTTACCAGATCATTAGTATTAATACCGTATGCACATGTCATTCCTACACATTATTACTATGTTATTGCAGTACTGTCAGAACAGAATATACCTACTGGCAGTTACTACTGTACTGTTTCTTATTTATATTACTATATATTGCATGATATATCTGTACTCACCACAATCTCAGTGCATCCTCGCTAGGCGCCCTGCGTGGGCCTCCAATTTGTGAGCCCTCTTCTCTGCAGCTGTGGGAAGGGAAACACACCATTATGCATACCTATCAGATATTCATACTACAATTTGATAAATCAGCAGTTGCTATACTTACAAACTTCTGGGGCATTCCATTCCCAAGCATCTTGGATCTACTGGGCCAAGACCCACCCCCCTTCCTTCACTTCAGATCATCATAATGATGACGCACCTGCTCACCAATGCGGGGGATTCCAGTAGCATTGGTGAGGTCATGTGCCAGATGGTCCTAGGCCTTGGACTTGTATTCAGAGCCCCGGTACTGGCCCTGCAGCAGTCTGTCACCATGGTCTTTGACAAGGAGCCCAACCATGACACTGGACTCCAACATGCCCCAGTGTGCAGTCCATCTCCAACTGATAAAACTCCAACAGATTATGGCTGTATTCCCACCTGTGCAGCTTAAATAAGGCTATTTCCCTGCCCTCTGCCACCATTGGGCCATTTTTTAAAATGCTAAGCTCTGTTTAGCTGTGCGCAAACCCACTAAGCTGAATTGAGCAGTGCTTAAAGTGGCAACTGCTTAGCAATGTTTAGCGGTATGCAAACCTGCTTAGCTGAGCTGAGGATTGCTTAAACTGGGAGTGCTAAACAATGTCCAAACTAAGTGGAGCTGCGCACTCCTAAAACAGTCCTGTTTGAGCATTGCTTAGCTTGGCTTAGCAGTGCTTAGCAAAATGTAGCTAAATGCAAACAAGATTTTTACATAATAAAAAATATGTATTGACATTAATTACTCATTATTAATACTTTAGTATTATGTGTTTGTATTTTACTTTACATGACCTCATCCTATGTACTTTAATTATTTACCTTGGGGTGTGACTGTACTGTATTGGACACTTGTATTTAACTGGAGGTTTTCACCACATATCTCCACTGACACTGGGATTCATAACCAGCTGCATTATCTTGGTTAAAAATATCAATAACTAAGTCAGTAAAAGAAATAAAAATGTATATAGAAATGCTTTCCAATGTAAAAAGCTGAATGGTCTGTCTGCATATTCGAACCATGCACCTACTGCACACAAAGCCATAACTCTAACCATTTGGCTAACTTAGCTGTGAGGATTTCAGCTATACATTTCTATATAGCTTTTCATTATGTTTAAGTGCAGCTGAGTGACACACCGCATCATGCAAACCCGCTCAGCTATGCTGAAACCTGACCTTTTATATAACAATTAAAAGAATCCGGTTTCTATTTTTCGATGTCTGGCATGTGTTTATTGCTAAGTGCCACAATAAAATAAAATAAAACAAATGTCAAAATCTCATTTTCTTATTTAATTTCAGTGTCGTACAACACTCTGACAGTACAGGGTGTGTGTTACAGACACTGTAACACACCCCCTGTGTGACATATATGAAACCAATTATAAATAAGTGTCCGAGGACACTTTCTTTAATCTTTTAGTGCCACACAGCACTTTGACAGTGCAGGGTCTGTATTATGGACACTGTAACCCACCGCCTCTGTGAAATAACTTAACAATATTATAAATAAGTGTCCCAGGGCACTTTCTTTGAACGTTTACTGCTATACAGCACTTTGACATTGCACGGGGTGTGTTATGGACACTGTAACACACCTCCTGTGTGTAATATATGAACATTTATAAATAAGTGTCCAAGGACACTTTACTTTAATGTTTTAATGCTGTATGGTACTTTGACAGTGCAGGGGGTGTGTTACACATCTCCGAGCACTGTAACACACCCCCTAGCACTGATTTAGTAACTGTGTACATGGCTCTCTCTCAGTAGAGCACCTTCATGAATATTCAAGGCGCACTGTCAAGGGGGAGCTACAGACACCATTCACTATGTGTAGGACTTACAATATTCCTACACGGAGTTTATTAAATTCGGGGGTACATGTTATGTATCTATAAAATGGTTTCCTATTATGCTCAATATCTTTATATAAATTTTCTTCAATTTTTTCTTGATCTTGTCTCACACTATGTTTAATTTGTCTGTCCAGCTTGTTTAGTTCAGTTTTTAATGTCGTAGTTTGATCTCTTTTCCATTTCTTATATTTTTGTCTGTCACTTTAAGTATCTTGTTCTTATGGAAATATAGCCTTCTGACATTGTGTGCCTAGTAGTATATTGTAGAGGCTATTTTAGGATTTGTTAGTTTTATAATTTAGCTATTTTAATTAGGTTATTTTAAGTTGTTTTCAATAGTTAGAACTGGGTCCATTTTTCCAGTAATGCCATTTCCAACTGGCTTGTTGTGGTTAATGCTTTATTTTACTTGTTTTGCTTTTATTTTAGCAATACCATTCAAATACAAATGAATTTCATTTCTAGGAACGTGACTTAGGTAGGTAGTATTATTGTTTGGGGTGTTTAGATACATATTTTGTGAGTGCAGTATGGAAATTACTTTTTTTACATTGAAGTGAATGGGGGATGCAGACTGTGTTTTCTTGTTTATTTAAATATTAGTCTAGATTTGGCTTTTGGAGTTGTGCATGTTTCTATCTTTTGAATGTATAGTGTCATAACTTTTACTTTAGCTTTTAGTGAGGTGCATAAATATGGAGGATTTTGATGAATTTTGGAAGTATTGATGACACACCAAGGATGTATGCGAACAGCTGACAATGTGACTAAAGATAACCTGATGACACACCAATTGTACCTAAACAAAAATATCTATATGGTATACCAGATACATGCTTTCATCACAGTCTTTATATTGGGTCTACTATTTCTTGAGTGTAGGAATAGTTGAACTGAATTGTTAGGTAAGTTTGACTGGGTAGTAATTCCAAAACTTTCATTCATAATGAAAGTTTCAACATTGAGGGTGAGTGTGTGAATCTCCATGGGTGCCTTGGAAGGGGGTTTACTGCAAATCATTCAACTTTACAATTGTGAGCCTTGGAAACACAGAAAAATAATGCCTAAAACACATAAATGTGAAAAAATTAACTTTAAGTATTTTTGTTGGGGGGCGAGCCCACTTGTACCACCCAATGTGAGGGTCAAGCCCCATGTACTTATATATACCTATTTCCCCATTGTACCAACTTGAGGAAAGGAGGAATATCCCAAAAGAAGGGAATCATTGGTGGTGCACACTTGAAAACTGCACTGGCAATGATTTAATACAGAAAACAATTGAGTTTGATTTCTTTTTCTTTGGGAAACTGATGTGCAAAGAATTTTATCATGACCACCTGTAGAGTAGCCATGTGTGCGTTTCTGTGCATGCGTGTGCATGTATATGTGTGTTTGTAAATTAAGGTTAGTGTAAAGTCCAGGAAAGAGAATAAATGTGTTTGTACGGTTGGGTAATGGTATGTTTGAAAAGTGTGTGTGTGTGTGTGTGTGTGTGTGTGTGTGTGTGTGTGTGTGTGTGTGTGTGTGTGTGTGTGTGTGTGTGTTTGTGTGTGTGTGTGTGTGTCTTGTTTAATGGTATTGTTACAGAAAGATTGATTAGCACCCTAATATGTAGGGTTGGGATTCGGGGCTGTGGAAGGGTAAGGGTTATGGGTAGGGTTAGCACACATACCAAAGGTGGTATGGGAGAGCAAAGCTATCATTGTATTGATAGCTTGTATCTGCATGTTAATGGTCTGCTTTTTATTAATTTATTATTATTATTATTATTATTATTATTATTTGGAACACTGTTTATAAAAATTAGACTCTTCGGTTTTGTTTTTTGATCAGTGTGAGTTTGATTATATGTGTTTTCAATCATTTGTGCTTTTAATGTATTTACAAAGATGTTATGTGTTTTTCCCTAATAGTATGTAAGACCACATGATATACGTGTGTGTATGTGTGTGTGTGTGTGTGTGTGTGTGTGTGTGTGTGTGTGTGTGTGTGTGTGTGTGTGTGTGTGAGTATATATATATATATATATATATATATATATATATATATATATATATATCTATATATAAGTCCACTTCGCATGACTGAAAACTCAAAATTCATTTGCTTGAGACCACAATCCCAACTTTTCAAAATACTGAAAACTCATTTGAATGAGTTTCATTATACTGAAAGCTTACAATGCTGAATTTCAAAATACCAAACAGCAGTGTGTACAGTACTGTAAGGTAAGTAAAGGGTATATGCCCTTTTCCCCACTGTAGTGCGATCTCGGACGCCCCCACATTGGGTAGTGTGGGGGGGGCATAGCCCCCCCACCTAGTATGGTTTTATATAATCTGGTTTTTGTTAATAAGGTAAGTAGTTTTTCATTTTGGAAAGAGTTGGTGTTGTATGTGTGCATTTTTTTTTCTTTCATAGTTTTCATTTGGTGAGACAAATTGTTGGTAATATTTAAATGGTTTACCTGGTATTGTGAACCTAGGTTTTGTGAATGTTAATGTTATCTGTGATGAAATGTTTGGTATTCATGGATCCGTGCATTTTTTGTTATGTTAAGCAATTCACAGGAGAAGGGAAACACACGTCATATCTATGGCTTAAAATTTGGTATATTGAAATTCGCAGAAAATGAAAATCTTACCAACAAATTGGTGCTGCAACAGTAGTAAGATAACGAAGGAAAAAAAGAAGCTGCACCAAAACCATGAAACTGTATTTAGAACCAGCAGATATTGTTTAACTAATTTATTCTCGCTTTTTTTCATATAGCAAAAATTCTTTATTACAAATGCTCTGAAGTAAAAAAATAAAACTCTTGATACAATTTCCATAACTGTCAAGTCAGTTGAGTAAATATATCAGTACTTTGTTCAGAATGGATAAAGGTCAGTTATTTTTAAAATAAAATATATTTAATTCTTAAAATTTCTTCAATAAAGTACATATCTCCTATAAATTTCCTACATGTAGATATATATATATATATATATATATATATATATATATATATATATATATATATACACAGAAAAAGGTAAACAAAAAATAAGATAAAAACTGCAGTAGTAGCCGAGGCTCTACAAGGAAACTGACAGTGAAATACAAAACCACAATTACAAGGAGAAAGAGACTCTGAAGTTCACATTGCAGCAGTTATTCATTCTGGGTCTAGAAGACAGCTGTGGGAGTGCCGATGCTGTATCCTAAAGTGTTGAGGATTCTGGAGGTTGCATTGGAGAAATTGATGAATCGGACAACAGTAATAAGCTGACAATGGAGGAAGTGGTGTGGAACTAAGAGGACTGAAGCTCTTACCCCCTGCTAGTCCTTGTAGTAGTGTTTCACAGGATCTTTTTAGTACATTCAGTCCTTTGAGCCATTCAGTTGTGAGCGAACAGATGAATGTTATCAGCAACCATAAAAAGAGCGTAAACATGACCGAATGTGTACCGGTACCTAGCTCGGAACATGTTGGAGAGATCGTAGGCAGACAACGTTGTAAGATCAAAGCCTTGTGTGCCAAGACAAACACATTAAGATGCCAGTGCAGGGAGAGGAGCCTCAGTTTATTGTGACTGGCAGAAAAGTAGATGTAGAAATGGCCAAGGCAGAAATTCTTTCTGCTGCTGAACATTTTTCCATGATTCGGGCTAGCCATAACAAAGCCAATGGTTGAAGTATGCCTTTTCCTGGGCCCTTTAATCTACCAGGGCAGACTACTATCCAGGTCCGGGTACCTTACCGTGTTGTTGAGCTTGTTGTCGGACCAAAAGGAGCTACTATTAAATGGATTCAGCAGCAGACACGTACATTTACTGTCACTCTAAGCAGAGACAAAGAACCAGTGTTTGAAGTAACGGGTATGCCAGAAAATGTTGATCTGTCCCGGGAAGAAATAGTAGCTCACATAACCATGAGGACAGACTCTTTTATTGAGCTGAATGGGGACACTGACTTTCATGCAAATGGTTTGGATGTCAGCCTCTTTAGTACTGGTATTCTAACTAGCAGCCTCTGGGCCAAAGCAACAAATTCAACTCGCAGACCATCTGTAAACTTTCGTAATAACAGCCTGAGTTCTTTGGGGAGCACGTCTGCAGAGACTTACTATAGAAGCCATGTGACTGATCCTGTCCCCAGTAGCACTTTCACTACAAGCAGCACTGTTGGGTTCACTTTCAATGAGGCACAGACAGTTAATTCTGAGGAGTGTGAATTTGGATTCGAATTTCCAGCTCTTGACTTTAAAGCCCCATGTACTATCTGGTGTTCCTTTGAGTGTTCCACCCCACTGCAGGCCTTTAGCAGCTGCTCTACAGTTAGTGGTCCCCAGAGGTGTAACAATAGTGTCAGTGGAACTATTAAACCATGACACTCACCAACACTTCCAGAAAATGTTGTGACTGCAGATCATCCCTTGGCCCGCCGTGCCCAAAGTGACCCCCTAAGTACCTTGTTGTGGCTACCAGCTCAAGGCTCACTTTTATCTTTTTCCAACAGCACTGATTACTCATCTTCTTCATCTCTTCCTGGAAGTATCTCTGTTACTTCAGGTTCACTTACTGATTCCAGCAGCTCTGATGGTCGTCGAAAGAGCACTCATGACTGCATGGTCTGCTTTGAGAGTGAAGTAATAGCTGCTTTAGTTCCCTGTGGTCACAACTCTTCTGCATGGAATGTCCCATCCGTATTTGTGAAAATCCAGATGCAGAATGCCTAGCTTGCCATTCTCCTGCCACCCAAGCCAATGAATTCTCTCGTAGCATTTCCCAGCAACCACCACCCCACTTCTGTTGTCATGGTTGGGAGTAGGAAAAAAAAAACAAAAGAAAATCATCCATAGACTTGCCCCCCCCCTTTCATTGGTTAAAATAAAAATACAGTATATCTTTTTAGAAGAAGTTTTTCTTTCACTGACAGGAAAACTGTATTCGTAGCATTTGAAATGTTTACAGCATAGCTTTAACTCTTGTTCATTTGTGGTGGCCTGCATGGGATGAATGCCAGGTTTGTCTTTACTTGTTCACTAATAGCAGTATTCATTTAAAAATCTTAATTAGAAAAGAATCCATTGCACTTTTATTTTGGGACACGTGAGTTTTTTTAATACTTTGTACGTAGCATTTTGTTAGCTTTTTATTTTTGTACGAAGTTTAACTTGTATACAATGTGAATGTGAATAGCCAAATGTGTCCTATATTGTTTACTTACCAAGTTTGGTACAAAATACACAAACCACACAAGCAAACACACGTATAAATATATATATATTATATTAAAAAAATGCAGTTTTTATCTTATAGGTTAATAGGTTCATAGGTAGGTACTAGGCTATCGGCCCAGGGGCCTATGTAAGCCTAGCCAGCAAGGTTCCATAACTTACGCCACCCAAGAAAGTTATTTTCCTGTGCCACTGTCCAGCAGAGACACAGAAGTGATCCCCGGGGTGTACTTCCTATTTCTCACCCACTCATCAAGATTTTTCTTGAAGAGTGCTAATGAAGAACTTTGCTTGACATAGATGGGTAGCTTGTTCCAGAGTATGGGAAGTCTCTGGGACAGGAATCTATCCCTTCAACATGTCCTGTTTATTGTGGTGACAAGATTTAGGTCCCTAGAGCATGCAGCTCAGAGGGATTGGGATTTCTTTAGATGTAGCATGTCCAACAGCTCTGGGTTTGACATAGCTTTATATGTTAGGCAGAGATCACCTCGGAGTAGGCGATATGCAACGGAGTAAAGCTGGAGTTTTTTGAAGTGGTCTTATGTTTTGTTTACCTTTTTCTGTGTATATGTAGAAAATTTATAGGAGATATGTACTTTGTTGCTGTTGTTGTACTTTATTGAAGAAATTTTAAGAATTAAATATATTTTATTTTAAAAATAACAGACCTTTATCCATTCTGAACAAAGTACTGATATATTTACTCAACTGACTTGACAGTTATGGAAATTGTATTAAGAGTTTTACTTTTTGACTTCAGAGCATTTGTAATAAAGAATTTTTGCTATATGAAAAAAAGCGAGAATAAATGAGTTAAACAATATCTGCTGGTTCTAAATACAGTTTCATGGTTTTGGTGCAGCTTCTGCTTATTCCTTTGTATTTTGAAATTCAGCATTGCAAGCTTTCAGTATAATGAAACTCAGTCAAATGAGTCTACAATATTTTGAAAATTCAGGAGTGTGATCTCAGTCAAATGAATTTCAGTATTTTGAGTTTTCAGTCATGTGAAGTGGACCTATATATATATATATATATATATATATATATATATATATATATATGTGTGTGTGTGTGTGTGTGTGTGTGTGTATATATATGTGTATATATATATATGTGTGTGTGTGTGTTTATATATATATATATATATATATATATATATATATATATATATATATAATATACACACACACACACACACACACACACACACACACACACACACACACACACACACACACATGATATCCCTTAAGTTACACTGAGTGATAGATAGTTGAAAGGTAAGTGTGTCAGTTTAAAAATTGTTAATGTCAGTATGTGTGAAAGGGAATGTGATTGAATCTAGATATGTTTCAGTATGGTATGTGTAAATTTTGTCAAATGATATTTGTGTGGTGTTGGTATCATAACAAGTATGCTGGATTGAAGAAGGAAATTGCTTTCTTTGGGTTTAAATCCTACAGTTTCTGTTTTATCAAAACTTTTGGCATTAAGAGATGTGTGTGTGTGTGTGTGTGTGTGTGTGTGTGTGTGTGTGTGTGTGTGTGTGTGTGTGTGTGTGTGTGCGCGTGTTTGTGGGTTGTTTTTAATGCAAGGAAGAGGGAACAGTGCAGATTTAGTGCAGTGTATGCTTACTGGAAATGATGATGGGTTGGGAATGCATGTTTGTGTTTCTTGGTTAAAATTAGAGTAAGGGCAGAGAATGGGGATGCATTTAATGTGCATGTGCACTGATATGGTATACTTGAGTAGACCAAGTTAAAGCAAACATGAGCTCAATGGTACTAAACCTATATTCCCACATATCAAATGGCATGACAGATACTTCACCCAACATATCACCCATTTCTGGCTGCCCTTACCAAGCAACCTTTAAAACCAGTCTGAATGACTGGAGATGATCACAAATTTGCACCAGAAATATTGAAGGAAGTGTAGTTAATGGGGAATGTTGATAGTCTTCCAGCAGTATCGGGTGATGTGACTGAGCTTCTCAGTGGTCTCTCTTTTGGCAATACAAAAGGGCTTCACTGGGACAGATCACTGGTGTCAAAGCCATGGCCTCAAGCTTAATGCCAAAAAGTGCATTGTCATCCCTTTTGGTAAAAACTCTGTACCCATGAACTACCACATAGATGGTAGTCTACTTAACAACGAAAGTGTGATAAGAAACCTTGGGACACAGGTGGCAGTATCTCTCCTTTGATAATGACATCACCACAGTAGCCAGGAAATCCTTCTACGTGGCACACCTCATCACAAAAGGTTTCTCATCCAGGAAAAAAGAGGTCATTGTTCCCCTCTACTCATCACTCATTAGACCCATTATAGAATACAGCATCCCTTTTGATATGTACCTCACAAGACATCTACAACAACTGAAAAGGCCACAGAAATACCTCACAAAGAGGATTACCGGCCTCAAACAGATGCCCTGTGCAGACCATCTCAAAAAACTCTACCTGTACTCTGTCGCATATCGCCTACTCAGAGGCGATTGCTGCCTAACATAAAAAGCTACGTAAAACCCAGAGCTATTGGACATGCTCCACTTAAAGAAATCCCAATCCCTCTGAGCTACACACTCTAGGGACCTAAACCTTGTCACAGCAATAAATAGAACATGCTGGAGGGATATATTCCTGTCCCAGAGACTTCCCATACTCTGGAATAAACTACCTATCTATATCAAACAAAGCTCCTCATTAGCACTCTTCAAGAAAAATCTTGATTGGATGGGAGATAGGAAATTCACCTCAGGGATCACTTCTGTGGCTCTGCTCAACAGGGGCACAGGAAAATAATTTTCTTGGGTGGCGAAAGCCAGGGTACCTTTTTGGATATGCTTATATAGGCCCTAGGGCCAATAGCCTAGAACCTACCTATGAACCTAAGACCTCAGTCTTATTGTGAGGCCTAAATGCATGTTGGGAGTTAGAGATGAAATGTTATTAAGAAGAGTGAGAAGTATGATACAAAGTCCTGAGGGCTCTGTTTAGCCCAGTACTGGGTGATATAGCTGAGCTTCTCAATGCTCTTATTTGGTGATAAGCTTATTAGGAGCTCAGGAACCTATGGCTCATGGTGAAGTCTAAATCCATTTTAGATATGAAATTGTTAGAAAATTAGTGAGAACTAGTTGACAGTATATGATTTTTTTCAAGAAAATTTGAAAGAGGGGCATCATGTGACTCGTTGATGGTTGTTGAAGGGTATGGTATACAATCTGTATGAAGTAGAATAAGTTATTAATTTACTTATTTGTTGACATTTAATTACCAGTAAAGTCTGACTGAGTAGGAGCTCATTTTCAGCAGAGGCCCAGTGAGAAAAGCTCCAAAGTATTACAAAACATTTATGAACAGTAATTTTACAGTCTTTGAAAATAATACAAAACAAATACATTTTAAATAATTATACCAAATTAGACATAATACAAAAACATTGGTTATGAATAGACACAAATAATATGACAAGTGTCACAAAAGGAGATACTCCCAGCCCAGCTAGCTGGAATTGTGTAAATAATTATATGTCATTTGTGAATATTAACATGATTTATATTGAAGTGTAACAAAGTGTTACTGCCAGCACAGCTGTCTGGAATTTTATAAATGGTTATGCGTCATTTGTGAATGTCAACATGCTTCATGTAAGGTGCTTGTGTTCTGGATGTATTAGAATTGAATGTCATATTGTACAGACGGTTTACTATCAAAATGTCAAGGTGACTTACCTCGACCATTCACATCCACAACCCGGGACAATGAAAAAGAATCATGCTGATTGCTTAGAATGTCGATTCCTTTGAAGGAAAGAATCAACATTCGACCACTCACCGTCCTGAAAAAAACATCCGTTACGAGGTGGAAAATGTCCTACCATGTTGTAGGGGAGTAAACCTGCACCCCCCATGTGGGGGGGTTGTGCCCCCACACCCCCTGCTACTTTTATATTCTAACGCCAAGCTCACACTACAGTGAGGAAAAAGATAATTTTCCCAATCCCCACTGTAGTGCAATGCCCTTCAAAACGCAGACGCTCCAAACTGCAAACACAATCTCCATATTGACATTTCACAGTTGACAGGAATTGTCTTCGCAGTTTTGCCTGTCTGTCACTCCATGTTCATTGTTTTAACTATCGAGGTAAGCCACCATGAAATTTTTTTTCCTCAAACATTTTTTATTTTTCAAATACAGTTGAATAAATTCCGTAGTATTTGTATATAACATCTTAATAACTATGTACACTATTTACATCAGCCTGACACTATAACATAGCTTAATATGTACAATTACTTTATAGGTATAATAATCCAGTTATCACAGTGTATCTGTTCAGTTATTGTAAATTGTCAATCAATGATAAGACTTTTTTCCATGGATTGTTAATAAATGGCTTAGGATGAATCCTCAATTCTTTAATTTTAATTTCCAACAATGCTGTGGTCTTCAGTAGGCTGTAGAAGTCTTTCAAAGTCAGTATTGTGTTTGTATTCCATCTTTTTGTTATACACTTCCTTGAGATTACATTTCAGAGCTCTTAATGAACTTCCACCTGTAGTAAAGCATGCAAGGTTTGATTCCTTCCCTGTTCATTAATGTACTGCGTGACTTTGAGCAAGTCCTGTAAGTGCTTTTGGGCTTCATGAAGAACCAGTTCATTGTTTAAAGAAATGAGCATGATCTGTCCAACAGATTATGACAGTATTGAAATTTAGCAGCAGTACAATGACATCAACAATCGGTGGGATCTGACTGATGATGACTGGGACAATGAAAACAGCTCAGCCCACCTATTTGAGAGATCCAGGATCAAGGCCTTGGCAGTTGTGAATCAATGTAGTTGTATGGGCCAACAAATCTACTAAAGGATGTTGAAGAAGTTTCTACGGTTATTGAAGTAGGCAGTTTTGCAGCAGCTCTTGTCCATTAGTAAATGAGGATGTTTTCAGCCTGGAAACGCATGTCTACTGAAGCAGGTAGCTTTGTTGCATTTTCCGGATATGATGAGTCTTTTATATTTCCCCTGAGGCTCGATCAATGTATATGAGGTGGTTTTCGTATTCTCCTTGAGGTTCTAATGACGCTATTTTTCAAGATTTTGGCTTTATAGGTTAGCGACTACATTCTGGCTAACCTTACTGTCATTTTTCTGCTGCTCTTGAGTGGAGGTCAGTTGAGGACACTATTTGGCAGTGAATTATAGTGTCTTGGACTACTCAAGTTAATGGCTGTGCTTACTGGAACTTTTTCATGTTATATTGAGTGATTACTTATAAGGGTGATGTGACAATTGGGGAGAGATGGGTGAAGGCTGCCAGCCTAGTCAAATAGAATTCGATATATAATTCTGGCATTTGTAAATAAATGTAAAATACAGGCATGTTTCTTGAGTGTAAAAGAATACTGTGAAATGTGGAGCTGCAAAATATGTGACAACATTGCACTCTACTGGCCCAGTGAAGCATGTTGTGACCCTTTCGTGTTAGAATTCGGCTCCAGTGCATCTGGATGAAGGTTTCATGCCCATTGTTTTAAGGCTAAAGTTTATGACCAGAATTTAGATGTGGAATGTGCTTTATTGCTCTAGTTTCTGTTAGAATATACATGTGAAATGCCTTGTATTGTTGTAAGTTTCTGAGCAGGTGTTAGATTGCTAAATAATGCAGTTTGTGGCCTGAGAACTCAGACCAGGTGTTAAGATGATGCAATATGAATACTGGGAAAACCTGTCAAAAATTATGTAATTTGGGAGGGCCTTAGAGACTTGTTTGTTAGTAATGTTTAAGTACTATTTCTCACAAGAGATGGGGAGCATTTTGATCTTGGATATCTAACTCAGCACTCTGCTTATGCTCACATATAAGTTCTAGCACTGTGATTTCTTGTAGGAATAGTTAAAACTAGTAAAGATTAATTAGGTATTTATCTTTGAAATCAGACCTGTACTACTGTATTATTTTAAGTTCCTGTGTCATCTCTGAACTCTTAGATATTTCTGTGGTGTAGTAGTTTTGTATTGTGTTTTAATTATTTATTATTAAATATTTTTAAAACCTTCTACCTGTGGCTGGTTTATGCAGAGATAAATTATGCTTTAGAGTACATTATATATTTATAGAGTTTACTGTCTAAGCCCTTCCAATAAGCCCAGACTGAATAGTCGCATTACCACTGGATAATAATATTGCACAGTACTAATTGGACACCCTTTTAAGGGCTTTTTAGTAGCTGATATTATTAGCTGGGTGGTGGCAGGGATTACTACAGTATGGTCTGGGTAAACGGGCACAGCTGGAGAATCTGTGTCAGCCTTTTCTAGGAGTGTATGTGAAGTTGTATAAATACTTATCTCAAAGTGTGGCAGGGACACAAAGCACTGGTTGAACAGAGAGGGTACTGGAGGTTTTAGCTTGCCCAGCTAGGCTGAGACCTGGACCCTATAGCTGTACCAGTGGGGAGTCTTACTAGGGACCTGGTGAGCAAGGGAGCAACCAGCCCCAGACTGACTGTGATGTCTGTGTGCACTTAAGGGAAATTGTACTTTACTGTGTGTATTAGTTATCCTTTCCTCTCTTCTAGGAGATGATTGCTGGGCCAGGGCACGGTTGTCACAAGTATTTGGCAGTGGTGGGATCTACTTCACATTCTAATTGGCTTGTAGTGGTGTGGGTAGAGCGAATTCCTGTAGCTTATGTATATGCAGTGTATATCAGAGTTCAGATCACAATTGTTTTATTTCTTTTGTTAGCTTAGTGTTAGTCAGCGTGAGCAGGCAGCATGTCAGCAGAAGAGTATGAAAAGCTGACAAGAAGCCAGCTGGCGGAGATGTGCCAAGCTAGGAGACTGGTGCATGGAAACCTGACTAAACCAGACCTGATTGCAGCCTCGGTTACAGCTGCATCAGAAAACAGCAGCCTGGAGGACAATCAGACTGTGGAGATACAATATCCTCGAAGAATGGACAGCTCAACCTTTCTGCAGTGGATTTAAAAATTCAGCTGAAGCCAAAGAGACTTGAGTTGGAGGCCAGGCATATGGAACTAGAAGCAGCTTAGAGAATGAGGAGCCTAGAAGCTGAAGAACAGGAATGGCAGAGGAAGCATGAGAGGGAAAAGCTGACTCTTCACCCGAGTCATGGAGGTAATGGGGAAGGGAGTAATCAGACCCCAGAAGCACAAAAGGTCAGTAAATTTCTTCCACAGTTTAAAGAGGGGGATAATTTTGATAGCTTCATTCATATGTTTGAGTGGGTATGTAAACAGTATGAAGTTGACCAAAGGCTTTGGGTACAGTTCCTGACCCCCTTACTCCATGGTAAAGCTGTAACTTCTTTAGCAAAAATGCATGACACTGACTGCTTTGATTATACTGCTGTAAAAAGACATTTCTTAAAATGTTTTAAGCTAACACCTGAAATATATAGGAAAAAGTTTCATGAGCATAGACGCAAGGCAGATGAAAATGTATATGAATATGTTGTTGAACTGAACACTTATTTTCATAGCTGGGTGAGTGGATGTCAGGTCACCACTTTTGAAGGGCTGGCAGACCATTTGGTAAGGGAACAAGCCCTTAGCACTTTGCTTGAGGACATGAGGATCTGGTTAGCTGATAAACAGTGTGCTACTTCAGAGGAGTTGGGGAAGAAGGGAGATCTCTACCTAGCAAGCAGGGCAGCCCTGCACAGGAAAGGGACTGCCAGTATTGCTCATGGGACTAAAGGAACCCATGGTGGGCAGCACAAACTGCCCCAACAGAATCCGCCAGCAGCAGGGAAAACCATTAGTCCAAGTATACATCCAGGAGCTAGTGTTAAATGTTTTGAATGCAACCAGTGGGGCCATGTGGCATACAGGTGTCCACAGAGGCAAGGTGGGGAACCAACTTTGAGGGAGCCAGTAAGTGGGAAAGCCAAAATGCCAACAGTGGGTTTTCTTGAGACAACAGGGGTATGGAACTACCATCCTGCAGATGTCCTGAGAGGGAAGGATTTGGATGAGGCAGTACTATGTACTTATGCAATTACATGCAGTGAGGCTAGGAGACAAGCATGTGGGTCTGGTAGTCTGGGGAAGACCCAAACAGACAGCATGCTTGCAGCCAGGACTGCTGAGGTGGTTACTTCAGGGAGAGAGCTACACTGTAACAGTGAGACTGAATGAAAGCCACAGCTGCTTGTGGGTACTGATGTTCCCTTGAACAGGGTAACTGCAAAGGTAGAGATGAGTAGTAGTACCCAGGCTGACAGTGAGGCACCACTGTCAGAGGATGCTAGACTTCCTGTGGAAGGGGAGTTGGGAAGGGTTACAAGGAGAGACTTGAGACAGGCTGAGCTCCCAGACCCTGCATTGCAAGGCCTGAGGCAGGTAGCCTGGGAGGCACCTGATTCTCAAGAGAAGGGGGAATCTGTATACTGGAACAAAGAGTTACTGTACAGAGAGTGGACCCCTGAGGGAGGGCTAGAAGGTGAGAGAGTACAGCAGTTGATAGTGCCTAGGGCTTACCATCTGGCGCTTCTAGCCATAGCCCATGATATTCCCTTTGCGGGTCATATGGGCATAAAACATACAAAGAGGCGTATTATGCAAAACTTCTATTGGCCTGGAATTGCCAGAGATGTAACAGGGTACTGCAGGACCTGTGAGCAGTGCCAAAACGTAGGCAAGGCAGAAGACAAGGTGAGAGCTCCTGTGATGCCTTTGGCTGTGATTGAGGAGCCATTTCAGAGGGTACTATGGATATTGCTGGTCCTCTGAGTACCCCAAGTTCCACAGGGGAAAAGTATATCCTAGTGATGGTAGATTATGCTACACGATACCCTGAGGCAGTGGCTTTGTCCTCCATTGAGGCCGAGAAGGTGGCAAATGCTTTGCTAGAGATTTTCAGCAGGGTAGGTTTCCCAAAGGAAATACTGTCTGACAGAGGTGCCAGTTTTATGTCAGACCTGCTGGCTTGTCTGTGGAAGTCCTATGGGGTGATGCACATGAAGACCACCCCTTACCATCCCCAGACTAATGGTCTTGTTGAGAGGTTAAACTCTACAATCAAGTTCATGCTATGGACATTTGCAGATCAGTTTAAGAGGGAGTGGGACAAATATTTGCCCCATCTGTTGTTTGCATACAGAGAGGTTCCCCAGGAATCCATAGGTTTTTAGTTGCTGTATGAGCATAGGGTGAGGGGACATCTAGATTTAGTTTGAGATGAGTGGGAAGGTGAGTGTGAGTCTCACAAGGAGTCTGTTGTGGTATATGTCCTGAACCTCAGGACAAGGCTCAGGGAACTCATGGGCCTGGTCCAGGAAAACCTGGCAGAAGCCCAACAACAGAAAAAGGTGTGGTATGACAGGAATGCTCGAGCTAGAGAGTATGCTGTAGGGCAGCAGGTGATGGTTCTCATTCCTGTCAGACTCAAGTTGCAAGTGGCTTGGGAGGGACCCTACAAGATGGTAAGAAAGGTAAGTGATGTTAACTACATGGTGGAAGTGCTAGGTAGATGACAGGGGCACAAATTGTACCATGTTAACATGATGAAACCTTGCCATGATAGGGATGCCCTTGTGCTGAGCATTTGCAGTGGATTGCAGGAGGAGTCTGAGAGAGATATTATGACTGATCTCCTCAGTGAGGCTCGGGCTGACACCTTGGTGGAAGGGGTAACAATGTCCCAGCAGCTATCTCCTACCCTGGTTCTAGAAATCCGAGCAGTGTTGCAGGAGTTTGGGGGCATGTTCAGCAGGAAACCAGGGAACACCCACCTGGTGCAGCACCAGGTGGATACAGGACCCCAAAGGCCTATCCAGGCAGGCCACTTATAGGGTGCCTGAGAGAGTCAAACAGACTCTGAGGGGGAGGTACAGGAGATGTTGGAACTAGGGGTGATTCACGAGTCCAACAGTCCCTGGGCCTCACCAGTGTTGGTGCCAAAGAAGGATGGCAGCACCATGTTCTGTGTGGATTACAGGAAACTAAATAGTCACACAGAGGCAGATGCTTACGCCATGCCTAGGACAGATGAGGCCCTAGAGCAGCTGGGTGGGGCTAAGTATCTTACAACCATTGATCTTACCAAGGGTTACTGGCAGGTGCCCCTGACTCCCAGTGCTAGAGAGAAGTCAGCCTTTGTGACTCCTTTTGGCTTGTACGAGTTCACAAAGATGCCCTGTGGGATGAAGAATGCCCCAGCAAATTTCCAGAGGCTGGTAGATCATATCTTAGCAAGAGAGTTTGCCCTTGCTTACATGGATGATATTTCTATCTACATCCATTCCTGGCAAGAGCCCCTTCAGCATGTCAGGGAGGTGCTGGGCAGGCTACAGAGGGCAGGGTTGACCATTAAGCCAAGCAAATGTCAGGTGGGTATGGCAGAGGTCTCCTACCGAGGACATAGAGTGAGAAGTGGTAAGATAAGGCCAGAACCTGCCAAAGTGGAAGCTATTCAGGCATGGCCTGCACCTGTTACCAAAAAGCAGGTGAGGGCATTCTTAGGGACAGCAGGGTACTACAGAAAGTTTGTTCCCAATTATAGTACCATAGCTGCTCCCCTCACAGACCTGACTAGGAAGAACAGGCCAGATAAGGTAGTGTGGACCCCAGCATGTGAGCAGGCATTTCATAAGCTTAAGGAAGCTTTGGGAGGCTCCCTGTGTTAGACAGTCCAGACTTCATCAAAGACCTTGTTGTTCAGGTGGATGCTTCAAACTATGGGGTGGGGGCTGTACTTAGCCAGATTTCTTCAGAGGGAGAAGAGCACCCAGTGGTTTATCTCAGTCGTAGGCTCCAACCCAGGGAGGAATGCTATGCAGCAGTAGAAAAGGAATGTCTAGCCACAGTGTGGGCATTACAAAAACTTCAGCCTTATCTGTATGGAAGAAAATTCACTGTGATGACAGAGCACAACCCTCTAACATGGTTAGACAGAGCCAGTCAGCAAAATGCCAAGTTGCTAAGATGGAGTCTGGGGTTGCAAGCATATGATATGTCAGTGTAGCACCACAGTGGGAGTAGCAATGCCAATGCAGATGGGCTGTCAAGACAGGGAATAGGGTGAGGTACACCCAAATAGACCTGACACTCTCAAGCGATGTTTCTCAAGAGGCACTTGAAAAACTTGTTTGAGTTCCCGGAGGGGGGGGGGTGATGATTGGGGAGAGATGGGCAAAGGCTGTCAGCCTAGTCAAATAGAATTTGATATATAATTCTGGCATTTGTAAATAAATGTAAAATACAGGCATGCTCCTTGAGTGTAAAAGAATACTGTGAAATGTGGAACTGCAAAATATGTGACAACATTGCACTCTACTGGCCCAGTGAAGCATGTTGTGACCCTTTCATGTTAGAATTTGGCTCCAGTGCATCTGGATGAAGGTTTTATGCCCATTGTTTTAAGGCTAAAGTTTATGACCAGAATTTAGATGTGAAATGTGCTTTATTGCTCTATTTTCTGTTAGAATATACATGTGAAATGCCTTGTATTGTTGTAAGTTTCTGAGCAGGTGTTAGATTGCTAAATAATGCAGTTTGTGGCCTGAGAACTAACACCAGGTGTTAAGATGATGCAATATGAATACTGGGAAAACCTAAGTGTCAAAATGATGTAATTTGGGACGGCCTTAGAGACATGTTTGTTAGTAATGTTTAAATACTATTTCTCACAAGAGACGGGGAGCATTTTGATCTTGGATAGCTAACTCAGCACTCTGCTTATGCTCACATGTATGTTCTAGCACTGTGATTTCTTGTAGGAATAGATAAAGCTAGTGAAGATTAATTAGGTATTTTTCTTTGAAATCAGACCTGTCCTACTGTATTATTTTAAGTTTCTGTGTGACCTCTGAACTCTTAGATATATCTGTGGTGTAGTAGTTTTGTCTTGTGTTTTAATTATTTATTATTAAATATTTTTAAAACCTTCTACCTTTGGCTGGTTTATGTAGAGATAAATTATGCTTTAAAGTACATTATATATTTATAGAGTTTACTTTCTAAGCCCTTCCAATAAGCCTAGACTGAATAGTCACATTACCATTGGATAATAATATTGCACAGTAATAATTGGACACCTTTTAAGGGCCTTTTAGTAGCTGATATTATTAGATGGGTGGTGGCAGTGATTACTACCGTATGGTCTGGGTAAAGGGGCACATCTGGAGAATCTGTGTCAGCCTTTCCCAGGAGTGTCTGCAAAATTGTATAAATACTTATCTCAAAGTGTGTGTGTGTTGTGTCAGCTACTTGGCAGGGACACGAAGCACTGGTTGGGCAGAGAGGGTACTGGAGGTTTTAGCTTGCCCAGCTAGGCTGATACCTGGACACTATAGCTGTGCCAGTGGGGAGTCTTATTGGAGACCTGGTGAGCAAGGGAGCAACCAGCCCCAGACTGACTGTGATCTCTGTGTGCACTTAAGGGAAATTGTACTTTACTGTGTGTATTAGTTATCCTTTCCTCTCTTCTAGGAGATGACTTCCCTGGTGTTAGTGGTGAGGATTGAGGCTCCTTGATTACTGGGCCAGGACACGGTCATCACAGGTGAATTTAGTTCCTTCCTTTTAGTGTCCATGTATTGTGAAGATGATTTGGTAACAGTTTCATTGTAACTTGGATTACCTCGGCTGATGGTGCCATTCTGTTTTGTTGGGATCCTCTAATGCTGTATTAAGGGATCATTTAGTTGGGCAAATCTAGTCACTTCTCTTCATTATTATCCCTACTGCAATTGTGATTACTTCAAGCGACGACATTTTCCAAACTTTGAGACACTGCTGTGTCAAGGTACTGTTTGCCAGGACATAGCCTGGATTTTGTTTGCCTTTTGGGACTTTATGCTTGGACTTAGATTTTTTCTTTCTGTTAATTCAATGTACAGTCTTATGATGACATCTTAGACATAAGGGTATTTTAATATATATATCCTTTTTTTACATTTGTTAGTTATAATCTAAATGTTGTGGATGATTTATTGATATTATAATCTTGTATATGTAGGAGTACTTATTTGTTAAAAGTGCTTCATTTTGTAGTGTAATTTTTTCAACTTTGCATATTGCATATCTACATACCACCTTACTAATTCTTTATCTATCTTTACCTTCTTGCAAAACCTCTAAGTAATCCCTACATCTACTCTCCTTCAATTATATACATCATAAACAGCTGTACACCTCCTACTAAAGTTTCACCCCACCTCTTTATTTCTACTCCTCTTTCTTTACTACAATTTTTCTCCCTATCTCTTTTATTTTTTTTCCTCTCTACCACTATGCCTCTCCACACTATTACAATAGTTCTAACTATATCCTTTCATCTCTATCTACTCTTCCATCTAACATCGCATGACACAAATCACATACCTCTTAAACTTACACACTCAACTTCTACCTACACACAAACTCTTCCTAGTTATTCCTCAATAGGCTCAACCATATTTTCTACAGACACATTTCTACTAGCCAGAGTAAAAATCTTCCAGCAACACAAAGTCTACCATAACTATCCCATACATTTTCACTGCCAGAAAACCAAAAGACAGCCACACCACTCCACTCAAAACACCCTTTCTAACTTAATAAAATGTGGGGATATACACCCAAACCCAGGGCCTCTTTCCAAAATGCAAAGCCAACCAAATCCCACCAAATCTCTAAGCTTTACTACCATTAATATACAAAACATTAGAAACAACATTCCACACTTCCATGCATGGTTACACCAAAACAGACCTGATTCACAACTATGACAGATACATGGCTGAAGCCATGCATAAATAATACAGAATTCCTACCCCCCAACTATTCATGCCTTAGAAACGATAGACCACACAAAAAGGGTGGGGGTGTTGCCTTAATATACCCAAGTAGCTATACGATAGTTCCCTACTCAAAACCCATTCCACATTTCTCCCCTGCTGAACTCTTAGTTACAATATTAAAACTAAATAACCACAAAACCCTATGCATCATAGTTTTATACATTCCCCCAGGCGATAACATTCCCATTCTAGAAGAGATTCTAGCCTGGTCATCCAAACATATTCAAAATGAAACTATCATGCTAGGGGATGTATATATAAATTGGTCAAATATCACCAATCAAAACCTCCAAACAAATAACCTCTACAACTACACCCAACTAATTTCTGATATAACCAGGCCCAACAATCAAATGAAACAAGGCTCAACCTTAGATTGGATCCTTGTGCCTGACCCAAATAAAATCTGCACTTTTGGAACTTTACCAAACACTATCAGTGACCACCTACCAGCCTTCGCCATCCACAAAACTACTACAACGACCAATACTCATCACTTAAAACTAATAAGAGACCTGTCCAATTTCTCTCCAGAACCTCTAAATGAAATCTTATATCATACTAACTGGACTCCATTACATAACATTCCCCTACATGAAGCAGTTGAATTATTCAATTCAGCATTTCTCAAAATCCTAGATGAGGTAGCACCACCTAGAATAAAGAGAGTCAAGACTAACCACACAACTTGGCTCACAAAACCCACAAAGCAAATCATGTCCTCTAGAGATAAAGCTTGGAGAACATGGCAAAAACACAAAAACCCAACTGACCTGGTACAATACAAACAACTACGTAATCAAGCCAAAAGACAGGTTATTAAAGATTACCATAAGCTACAAAACCAGCATAGACTAAACTCTCAAAAATTCTGGGGAACAATAAATTCCCTTATTCACCCAGGGTCTAACTCCAGTCCCTGCCCATACCCTGATAAACCCCCTCAGATATAGCCTCTTGCTTCAACACATATTTTATTGACATCATTGTAAAGCTGACCACTACTTTTTCCTCTTCAAACCTAAACTCGCCAGGCCAATATACTACTTATTCTAAAACATCCCCCACCACCATCTTTTTCTTTCAGTCCCATACCCACAAGCACCATAAAGAAGTTGCTTCATAAACTCAAACCCTGCTCCTGTGCTCCTGACAACCTACCTGCTGTATTTCTAAAAATAACTGCTGAATCCATAGCATACCCCATTAATATACTAATCAATAGATCAATCCAAGAGTCTTACGTACCCAATATCTAGAAAAAAGCTTAAATTCTGCCCCTGCACAAAGATGGCAAAAATTCCGTCATCTCAAACTTCCGGCCAAGAGCCATTCTCTCCTCCATCTCTAAAATACTTGATAAATGTGCCCACACCCAACTAATCAACCACTTAATCAATACACAACTACTTACCCCTACCCAACATGGCTTTAGACCAGGCCATAGCACAAATACAGCCCTCATCTCTTTTTTGGATACAGTAAATCGAGCACGCAATTCAGATCTGATAATTTCTTCACTCTTCCTCGACCTTTCAAAGGCATTTGAAACAATTTCTCACCCCATTTTACTCTCTAAACTTAATAACCTAGGTGTCTCACCCCCAACCCTAAATTGGTTCTCTAGCTACCTTTCTGACAGATACCAATCAACCAAATGACAGCAATCCTCTTCCACCTTCTTAAAAATCTCCACAGGTGTCCACCAAGGCTCAATATTGGGTCCCCTACTTTTCAACTTATTCATCAACAATTTCCATGTGTCACTAATACAGGCTAATGTAATACAATATGTAGATGACCCAACAATTATCTGCACTGCAAAAACCCCTTCTAAGCTTCAACTACTAACCCAAAATGCCTTCGCATCCACCAAAAAAATGGATGTCAAATAATCACCTCACTCTCAACCCAAACAAGACCAAGCTGATTCTATTCAGTCCCAAAAAACAACACCCCTGAACAGGGCTGAATTCTCTATCATCTCCCAAAATAATACCTCCATAGAAGTTGTCCCCAGTACTAAACTGTTAGATGTCACTATTGATGAAACCCTAACTTTTGAACCCCACATACTCAATAACATCAAAAGGACACACCAGAAACTAGGTAGCCAAAACAGACATAGTTATTACCTAAATAACAATGCCAAAAGAACACTAGCCTCTGCCTTACTAATATACACTCTTCACTAAAAAAACAAACTTGATATGTGCTACAATAAAATTGCTAGATTTGCAACAAATGCTAGATCCTCATCACATCACTTTTCCTCACTGCAACAACTAAACTGGCTTAAACTTCCATTCTATCTCAACTACCTCCACTTAATTAATGCACATAAAATAATATATAAACCAACAGCTTGTCCAGCTCTGTCCTCTATATTAACTCTGTACCATCCAAACAAACACCTTAGATCTGAAAACAAAATTGTACTTAAAGTCAATAAACCTCAACTTCCAGCTGGCCAAATGCTTTACTCCTTCACTACCTCCAAACTTTGGAATAACCTCCCAACCTTAATAACCTCCATCTCATACCCTGCTCTCTTTAAAAAATCCCTCACACAACACCTCTCTACCTGCTGGGTATGCCCATGCCAAAATAACTCTTCTTCTCTTCTCACTACTCCCACTCTCTGGGGCTACATGTATGCACTCTTAGCAGGTCTGCAGCCATACCTATGACTGTTACTACACTGCCTACATAGATTTAAATGCATGTAAATAATTGTATACGTTGTTACTGTTTTTACTGCCTCCCAACCAGTAATGTCTATGGCATCTATATGACCAAAAGTACATGTTAATATCATCGATGGACTACCATA
Source organism: Protopterus annectens (assembly GCF_019279795.1). NCBI lineage: Eukaryota > Metazoa > Chordata > Ceratodontiformes > Protopteridae > Protopterus > Protopterus annectens. Next base: position 707,539,578 of record NC_056725.1, read on the forward strand.
AAACTGAAATGGAATTGCTAAAAAACTGTAAATAGTGCTACATTTTTGATATTTGTATTTCTGTAATGTTGACTTTTATGTGGAGCTTTTCTCCCCGGGCATCCACTGAAAATGGGCTCACCTAGGCCCAGTGGACTTTCCCGGTAAATAAATGCAATGAATAAATAAAATAAATAAACTAGATACATATTTGACTCATTCAAATGAGGACCTTCGTACACATTTAATAATACTAGAGCTTTAGATAAGTTAAACAATTCATTAAATAAAGCTTGTAAATTCCAAAATGGCTTAATTTTAACACAGTCAAAAAATGTGTTTCCAATCTGCATTGTGCATTTGCTCACACCTCCAACATATTCCCTTTCTGGAAGAATTAATTTAGTCTATCTGGAGGTAAGAATGCCCTGTGCAAGTATTTCCAATTAAAAGCTTTCCAGTATTGTGTAAAGAATGTATGTTTTATTGATAATAAAATATTTGATTTAATTTCTTCAGTTAGTTGTAATGAGTGTCCTTTTGTTATATAATTCCAATATGAGAACTTGGGTGTTGTTTTATAATTTATCAATATCTTGTAACATTTGGAAATACTATTTCCCATGTCATAATCATTATATATGATTTCATATACGTATTTCATAAGTTTAGGTATTTCTTTAAATGAAGAATTACTAATTATTTTGCATAAATCTTGTGAATACATCAGAATAGTTTGCATAATTAGCCAAGCTTGTTGTGGAATTTTGTATGTTGTTTCTATTGTTTGCATATCCAGAACTATTAGTTCTTTGATACATTGAAACCAACAAACAAATCCTTTCTGTTCCCAGGAATGAATTAGTTCTCTGTATATTTTATGTGGATAGGTCTTTGTAAATATGAATGGTGTTAAAAGAGCAAACCAGATTTTTAAATCTATATTTGCATTAATAACTTTCCTAAATGAGTCAATGTAATAATTAATCATACGAGTTTTAGTGGTCATAGTTATGTTATATTGCATACTAATACATATGTGCCATGGCAAATTGTTTTTATCTGTTATTTGACATTTTTTGTAAATCAGATTAATTTATTGATATTACAGTTAGTAATTCTTTCCAGTTTGCAGAAAATTTTGGACTTATCCAATCTGAGATTGTTTTAGATATTGATGCTTTTATATATGTTTCTATATCAGGAAAGTTTAATCCTCTCAGGTTCAATGGTCTAATATGATGTATTAAAGGTATTCTGTTTCTTTTGGGAAACCATAAAAATTTTATTAGGCATGAGTTTATTTCTTTGAGTATATTCCTTTCTGGTAACAGTTGTATTGCCAAAGCTATATATAGAATCTTGTGTAGTAAAACCATTTTTATTAATTGTAGTCTATCTTCAAATGTTAATATTATTTTGTTCCACTTTTCCACAGAGATTTTAATTGTATTGATATTATTGTAGTTTTTTGAGACTAATTCATTATTTTTCTTGAATAACTCAATTCCTAGATATTTTAAGGTAGATTCTTGTTCCCTATAATGTGATTCCCCTTCGTCTGCAATTCTTTTTTTTTTATTTAAAAATAAAAATTTTGATTTTGATTTAGTGAAATGGAGTCCTGAAGTCCTGTAAATGTGTCAGTTAAAATATATAATTCTTCTAATGTCTCTTTTGTACTGGATAATGTTAATAATATGTCATCAGCAAAGAGCATTAATTTAGAATTGTATTGTTCATAAACATCTACTCCTTTGATTTTTGTATTGTTACTGAGCCAAAGCAAATAGAATCAGTAACATGGGACATCTTTGTTTAGTATCCTTTGCTATGTGTGTAGATTCAGAGGTGAAAGGACCTAGCTTACATACGCTAAATTATTTGTGTATATATATATATATATATATATATATATATATATATATATATATATATATTCTTTAGTAGATGAACAAAGGAAGGAGGGAATTCAAATAATGCCAGAATTTTGAATAAATAGTCCCAATTTAGGGAATCAAAGGCTTTCTCTATATCTAAGCCAATTATGAGTGTTTTTTTTATTTTCTTTATTAACATAATCTATAAGAGAAATTATCCTTTTAATATTGTCATGTGTGTGTCTATGATATATAAATCCAGTTTGATCATTATTTCTTGTTTTGGATAGTGGTATTTTCATTCTGTTAGTTAATATTGTCATAAATATCTTATAGTCATTATTTAATAATGATATAGGTCTATATGAGGTACAGAGATTTGGGGATTTGTTTCCTTTAGGATTGGTGTGATTAAGGAATATCTCCAAGAGGGTGATATTAACGCTTGTGACTGAATTTCTAATAGAGTTTTATGGAAGAGGGATAGTATCTTTGAAGGAAAACATTTATATATTTACATAATGATGCCATCTATACATGGTGCTTTATTATTTTTACCCTCTTTTATTGTATCTGTAATTTATTCATAGGGTATGGGTGCTTGCAGATCTAGTTTTACCTTTTTCTGTTTTTTTATATTAGAACATTTCATGGAAGATACTTTTAATGTTATTATCTTTTGATTGTATTTTGATTCTTGTGGATAAATTATGTAGATATTTGGGAGAAGTGGCCAAGGTATTAATTTTTAGTTTTTTCTAAAGCTAAACTAGTTTTATGTGTTAGAATTTTGTTGTATTCATTGTTTAATACTTCTACTTTCTTTTTCATCTCCAAATGATTTCGATTTTTTTCAGCTTTTACTGACAAATGTTTGGATTATAGATCTAATAATTCAGAATCCCATTCTCTGATTTTTTTATACCAAGTTAGGGTTTTATCATATATGTAAGCTTTTAATACATCCCATATCATTATTTTATTTATCTCTGTGGTGTAATTAATATCTAAGATGATCTGTAATTCAGATAATAACCAGGGTTTGAACTCTTTAATTTTGATTATATATGCTAGAATTCTGGAGTTAAATATTAATGGTTTGTACCCATTTTGAAGTTTTAGTATCAATGAATTGTGGTCTGAAAAGGGGCAGGGAGTGATTGAGAAAGTAGTGATTTTATACTGTAAGCCATGGGCAGCAAATATTTTATCTATTCTAGTTTGGGTACCAAATCTGTGATCTTGGTGGGAAAACAACAAAGATTTATCTTCTTTAAATTTGAAAGTATCTACAAGATGAAATTATTCTACCCATTGTTTAAAGCTTTTGACACAGCAGATGTACGCAGTGGTCTTTTAGTTGTAATTTCAGAAATATCAAATATACAGTAAAAATCTTCTCCTAATATTAAGTTGCCTTTATAATTATTGGAAATGAAATCTAAGTGTTTTAACAGTTCCTGATCCAATCCCTGGGAACCAGTAAAGATTGGCTAGGGTCCATATTCTGTTATTATATTTTACTATTACTAATGCCATAAGGACTTCTTTATCTTCATACTTATAAATGACTTCTGGGTTATCACATTTGTTTTCCATAAAATTGTTACCCCTTTTGTCTTTGTCTTATAAGTGGATTGCACCAATATCATATATTCCTTAGGATTTCATTTGTAATTGTCATTTGTTTTAAAATGATTTTCTTGAAGGACGACAATTTGTGGTTTGTTCAGTTTTAAATATTTCATTAGATTTGATCACTTGCTAGGATTGTTTAAGCCATTGGTATTTAAACATAATAAAGTTAAATCCATCTTAGGTTATTTAGACTATGTATTTTTTGTTTTATTGTGACTATTAAACATTTTCCTCTGATAACTATAAAGTATATGTTTGAGCTTTTAAAGGAAATTATCAGTTTTATACTTTGAGTGTTTACCAATAAAGTAATGTTTTGGTCAGGCATACTAAAAATGTTTTTGTGAAATAAATTTAAACTAATAAATGTTAACAAAACTAAGATCCAGACTAGCCATGGAATGAAAATCATTCCTAATCTGATGGATAAGCCTAAATCCATCAGATTATCACTCATACCTTGACAATCCAGAACATTTGAGCTCCATAAATTGAATTATCATGTGGATAATATTTGTAATAGGAATAAGCAATATCTATATTATTTTGAACAGATATAGTACTACTGTAGATTAGGCAAAATTCTAATACAATATAAATGTCTACTTATTGTATAAGAAATTAATATTTACATGAAAGATAGATGACAAGCAATTAAATCATAGTAAAGTAGGATGTATCATATATAAAACTTCAGTAAAAGATTATAGCACATAGTTATTTAACATATTGGTCCTTATTGATGAAGTCTTTCAAAACTCATTACTTAATATATATAGATGATGATAATATTTAAACTTAATGTTTATAACAATGCATTTTACTAGATATGTTAGAAGTTATATTTAATTGTTTGCCAGTATTTAAGTAATCACTTTGTTTGTTGCTAACTTACTTAAAGCATCAAGTTTGTTTTATGTAAACATTGATGAAAGTTAGTGCATTTTAATTACCAGTGCATCCCTCTCCCCCCAATTTCCTACACGTAAGGATTTTCATATCTGTCATTTCTTATTATAAAATGAGTGAATTATAGGTCAAAAACAACAAATTCACTTATTGTGATTAACAATTACAAGTTCCCTTTCTATATTCATAAATTGCTATTTTATGGCATATACTGAAAGTTTTTAGATTTAAATGGCAACATTCTATTTTGTATAATCAGCAAAGGTTAACGCGAGTGATTATTGTCAACTTAATACTATTTGTTCAGAATGTGATTGTTACATTCTGTGACATTCCTAGTTCAGGCTTCTATTCTTTCCCTTGAACAACTTTGTCAATTTGATGTCATGTATAAAACATTAGTTACCTTGGTAACAACTTAAGTATTATGTATGGTCAAGATGTATTACAAAACCACAATTCAAGTTAAAGCAATTATATGACTTGTTATGCACATTTACTTGTATGAGAAAATCATCATGCTTCCCCTTGATGTTCAATATAGTGCATGTCATTTATGACAAGTTAAAACAGTAGTGTTATTATATACAAGCCCATGTTATTAAACTGAGTCTATTGTCAATTTAATACTATTTGTTCAGAATGTGATTGTTACATTCTGTGACATTTGAAGTCCAGGCTTCTGTTGTTTCTCTTGAACAACTTTGTCAGTTTGATGTCATGTATAAAACATTAGTTATCTTGGTAACCGCTTAAGTATTATATACGGTCAAGATGGGTTACAAAACTTACAATTCAAATTAAAGCAATTACATGACTTGTTATGCATATTTACTTATATAAAAAAATCATCGTGCTTCCTCTTGATGTTCAATGTAGTGTATGTCATTTATGACAAGTTAAGACAGTAGTGTTATTATACACAAACCAATGTTATTAAATCCTGTCTTTAATATCTAAATTCAGCAGACTGCTTCATCTTATATGACAATTATATATTTTATGTCTAGATTTATTAAAATCATACATTACATAAAAAATCTGATGGCTCTCTAGCACTTCCCTGTAACCCCAAACACCCCTAGAATCAGCTATCCCCATATGCCCAACACGTCCGAGCAAGCTCATCTCCCAAACCACTGCAAAGGGTACTGCACAAAAACAAGTGCTCTTAGTCTTTCATAATAATTCAGACATCCACTCTTATGTAAGTCCTTAATGTGTTTGGACCAAAATGCATTTTAAATATAAAATTGCGCTTATTATTATTTATTTTTTTTTTATCAAGAATCAACTTAATCAGCTAAACGAAGTGTTGGGGGACCATCAATATGTGTGCATGTGATTTAAAACAGCCTATATATATATATATATATATATATATATATATATATATATATATATATATATATATATATATATATATATATATATATATATTATATACACACACACACACACACACACACACACACACACACATATATATATATATATATATATATATATATATATATATATATTTTTTTTTTTAACCAAAAATGTCATTGCCAAGAATCATCTCAGAGGCTCCTTGGAGCCATTAAGCATTGTCATCACTCAGTCTTCATTACCATAGCAACCTGGGAGCATCTGTTTCTGTTAGTGTGTCTGTGTACTGTATACTAGAGGCTCACAAGGCACCTGAAGCAAAGCTTCACTTCACTGCAACTTTAAGTCTAAATTCCCTCCCTTTCAGTGAGGCAGCAGTCAGGGAAAGAACAGAGAGCAAACAGATAAAAAAAAAACTCCCAACAAGCCGCCACAACAAGGGACAACATGCTCCTCCAGCCCTTAAACCTCTCACTCAGCAGACGTATAAACAAACCATTCTCTGCCAAAATATCCCAAATCACAGTTCTGTCCAACCCCTTCCACTGGATCCAGGCTAAAACACCAAATGTCTCTTCCTAATAGACAAGCATCAGTAGACCTCAATCACAAGCCACAACCCACAGCTTTCCAGAGACAAAAACAGCAACATATAACAGCTGCCAGACACAGCTGCATCCAAATGCACTATGTCAGGCTTAATCAAACAGCACTCAAAGCTATGATACCTGCCATAATTGATATTAACTATGTTTAAACAGAATAATAATGACATTTGTACTAGCTGCCAGACACAGCTGCATCCATGCAGGCCATATCAGGATTGATCAAACAGCACTCGTAGCTGTGATACCTGCCATAATTGATATTAACTATATTCAGACAGAATAATGATGACATTTGTACTAAGAGCTTGCTACTATTATTTAACCAGGATATACATGACATTTCTAAATCATACTTTAACTGAAGAAGGCATTAGTCTCCATGACAGCATTTTTTTTCAAAACACTCTACTGTTACTGCTATTATATATGATGTTAATTTGTTACATTTGAGTCTGAACTCTGATGAATGGTACCTTGTTGAATTAATTAATTACTTAAATTATTATAAGTAAAATCAATGAAAACTGAACATGATTAGTATTCATTGAGTTCAAGTAGGGGAATAGAAACTTCTATGTTTGTATTATATGTTGCTTTGTTTGGCTTATATATAATGTAAATAGTAACCCATCTTGGCCTACCTTTGTTTGTGAAGAATTATTGGACTCCTTGAACATTCTGAATAAATCATTACTGTTTCTCAGTTGTTTAAGAATCCCTCCTTTTTTAAAATAAAAACAGATGACAAGTGATTCACCGTATCAGTTGATACTTTGAGATATGCAATTGTAAGAGTTATTCTTTTGGGACAGCTATCTTGGAATCAATATTTTGTTTCTTCTTTCTAGCATCAGTCCAAGGATTTGTTTTTTTTTTTTATTCTTTTAAGAGTAGGGGGCCATCCATTCCATTTCATCTGGGATAGACACTATGTTGTTTTTGATGAATGTAGTAGCTTCTTCTAAGTCATTAAAGGTTCTCATCTCACTGACAAAAAGTACTTTTATCTTGGCTGGAAAGGCCAGCTGTGCTTTAATGTTGTTTTGTTTCAACAGTTTTATTATTGCCCAGACTTTTTTCCTTTGTTCTAGTATTCTGGAAGAATAATCATTGTCAAACTTTATCATGCTTTGATTATATTTTAAGTGTGATTTTCTCCAAGCAGATTTTAATATTAGTTCCTTGCCCAGAAATAAAAGACATTTTATAACTATGGATCTAGGTGGAGTATTTGTTGAGTTAGAAGTAGGTTTCCTCGGTGCTCTGTGTGCCCTTTCAATTCCAAATGAAAGTCTCTCTTTCAAGTCTAAAAATTCAGGAGTTCAGGTTGTTAAGAATTAAATAATGTCTTCTCCTTCAGTGTTTTCAGGCAGACCAAAGATCCTTATGTTGTTTCTTCTTTCCCTGTTTTCTAACTCATCTATTTTGTTAAGCAGCCATGTATTCTGTTTAAGCAGAAATTCTTTTTGGAATTCTTCCTCTTTGAGTCTCCCTTCAGTGTCACTTAGAGAAGTCTCTATATTTATTATTTTTGTATGGTATTGCTGTAATAGTGCTTTAAGAGTATCAATCTGTTTTTGAGAATTTAATTTGAGGTTTTCTAAGTCATTTTTAAAGCCATCAATCTTCAAAGACAATTCCTGTAAGGTAGATGTCATCAATTGCAGGTCTTTTTTCAAAGCAGCATCTGGATGAGAATTCCTTGAGTTGTTCATATTCAGTGACTCAATATATCTCCAAGTTAATTGACATGAAAATGTTTGTATATCTCCACCAAAATTTATATTTATGTAGTTTAGAAGTTTATAGATTTCTGATGTTTTAAAATTGAAAATAATGAAAGTTTCCTATATTATTATACTAGTTTATGGAGCTGTCAAAATTCACTGCTCTCAGTTGGCCATCTAGGCTTCGCCCCACCACCTCAACATTTTGATTGTAAGCCTGTACAGGCATGTGCTGAAGAGATATTTTGTAAAGTACTGAGCAGAAATTTATATACACTATTGTAACTGTTTAGATAAATAAATTTTAACCATGGAAACTGGAACACAGGAGATTATCTTGCAAAATTTCAGAAGAATAGTTGAAATTAAGTTACTTTATATCTGGGTCATAAACAAAGGATGTTATACATCAGTTTCAGTGCAGTAACAGACACAATGTCTATAACTAGAAGTTTTTTGTATTGTCTTGAAGTGTTCATTGTTTTATGGCTTCCAGGATCTGCCTTAGATCTAAGAGAAGTCCTTATTTATGTATTTTCATAGTTAGATGCTAAATGCTACCAGCAGCATCAGTGAGGGTTTTCACCTGGGATAGTCAAATGAAAAGAAGTGATGTCATTCTGCAAGCTAACCCAGCAGTGATAATTGGAATATTAATTTAAAAACTCTCTCAGAGAGAGACTGAGCATTTTGTATTTTGTCTTTGACCTGACAAAAACATCCACTCACCATGTCAGCTTGTTGCTCTGTAACTAAGTTAGCTAGGGTACAGTAATTTCTCTTAGATACAGTCAGGAATATAGGGAAGTATAGCTTAGATGTTTTCTTTATTTATTTGACACTGTCCTGCAATGTTGTTTTAAATATTTCCTGTCATTTTGAACTCTGATGTAACTGTGATTATATACTGAGTATTTTCTTGTTCTTTTATTAATTATAATTAAATATATTTAAACCTTTCATTGTGGTTGATATTTGTGAGACATATTTAAGTTCTGAGAGTACTTGCATATTTATTTGGTGACACTGTGGCCCATTCCTAATAGTCTTGTTCTTGGTCAAACTACCATTTAGAATAATAATAACATTGCACAATAAGATTGGACACCCTTTGCTATGGGCCTTAAAGTAGCTGATAAAGACATGGCTGGTGGCAGTGATAACTACCTTATAATCTGAGCAGAAGGGGGCATAGCTAGTAAACCTGTGCCAGCCTTTCCCAGGTGTGTGTGTGTGTGTGTGTGTGTAAATCAAATCTCAAAGAGTGTGTGTTTCAGCTACTTGGGCAGGGACACAAAGCAGTGGTTGGACAGAGAGGGTGTTGGAGGTCTTGGCTTGGCCACTCAGCTGAGATCTCAACTGTATAGCTGTGCCAGTGGGGAGTCTTATTGGGGATCTGGAGAAAGAAGGAGAAACCAGCCTCAGACTGACTGTGGTCTCTGCGTGCTCTTAAAGGAAATTGCACTTTACTGTATGCGTACTTGTGAACCTCCCAATGTACATCCCCCACTGGTGCTAACAGTGAGGATTGAGGCTCCTTGATTACTCTTGCCAGTGGTGGGGCATCACAACAATGATTTAATAGTTAGAGAAATTATAGCCAGTTGATGGAGAAATTAAAGGTAAGTTAGTATGATACAAACAGGAATTGCAATATGAAGTGAGAGAAAAGCAGGCATATGGTATATTTAGGGAGAAAACCAGGGGAGAGAAATTGATAAAAGTAAAGAAGTAAGTGAAGAAGGGAGTGTAAGGAGATGTTAGGTATGAATAGGTATTTGTTCACATTTAGGGATTGTAGTTTATCCTGGTGTTGAGTAAAAATAGAATAAGGAATGCTATCTTCTGGATTTCGTCTAGATAGCTGGTACCTTGTTGTTTTTAACAGACTGATTAGAACTGCATCAGTATATTTCTATTAGAACTACAAAACCTAATAAATGTGTCATAACTGTGTTTTATGCAATAGATTATGTTAGCAAAATATTTGATATGTTACAGGATACTGATAGATACATACAGGCATCAAATGTATTATAACACTGATGTCATACAAGTATTTAGTTAATAGTAACCCAATTATTCCATCTATTTTTGGATTTATATTAATAGTGGTAGACCATGGTCCAAAGACCTTTCCTTTAGTTGTATTTTTGGATAGGATGTTAAAACCCATGATTACACAAACTACCCACTTATTATGAGATTCTTGGGACTTTCTTAGTAGAATAAAAACAGATTTGTGGATGGATAATATTAGTTTCCTTTACCATGTATGTTATAGACTTTTATTCCTGCATCCCTTGTGAAATAGGGTTAGACTTATTCCATTAAGCCTTAAGCCTTAATGGATTGCACATTTTTTTACTACAAATGATATCAGATTGTTAATGAATTCCATTGATCTAATACTAACGGCTTTATTTTCTTTGAAAGAGAGTATCATAAGCAGGTAAAAGGCTTGTGTCCTAATATGCACCAATTACTTATGTTATCTTGGGAGAAAAATACCTTGTCCATTCTATGTACAGTTCTAGTTGGAATTTATATTTAAGATATATAGATGATCTGTTTGTACTATGGTTAGATTTAGAAACTAATGCTTAAGAGTTTTTAGAATACATAAATAATACTACATGCTTTCTTAAGTTCACATATCCTATGTAACAGGTTAACTACCTAGATGTTATGATTTTAAAGAAAGAAGATATATTTATTTCCACTATTTATCAGAAACATTTAAAATGCATATTTATACTGCAAGAGTTGTAATCCATGGATTTACAAAAAAGCTTTCTTAAAGGACAGTTTATTTGACTTACCAGGATGAATTCTGACTATGAACTTTTTTAGAAAGAAAAAGAAAATTGTGAGAAAATGTTCCTTGAGAAAGGTGACCCAAGGGACATGGCTATAAATATCAGTAGTGAAGTAGCCACTGAGTTGGGTAAAAGATATATGCCCCTTCTAGGGATAGGCACAGGAAATAGAATAACTAACGAAAGCATAAATATCTTTGATAGTGTTTCACCCCAAAGCAAGAACAAGAGTTTTGTTAGATCAATGGTCCTGAGATATAACAGTGATTGAAATTATACAAAAGATATTACTAGAACAAATTGGAGTATTTTTAAAACTAATAAAGACATTTATATCTTAGTGGGAGAAAATCTGAATTTTATATAAAAAAGTTGGTAGAAACCTAAAGGGCAGTCTTGACAATAATAATAAATTTCATCTAAATACAAATAAAATAAAAGGAAAGGGTACACGTAAGTTTGGATATTGTAAATAGTGCCCATATATTTCGGTAGAAGGACATATTTTGAACAATTTTTATTCTTCAACTATCACACTAAAAAGTGAAAATTGTGGAACATTTGATGTGATTTATTTATCCCTGTGCTCAAGCTGCCCAGCATTTTATGTTGGCAAAACAGAAGGCATGTTACACACAAGAATTTATGAACATTGTTATATCATAAGAAAAAGACACAAATAGTGCCCTTTATAAATATTCTTTGAACTATAAGAATTTTAAACACTTCAGGTTTTGGTATTTTAGAAGATGTAAAAACAGATGAGAGGGTGGATATTGGGAAACCATAATCAAATATAGAGAACTCATATAGAAGTTGAAATTAAATGCCACTTCTCTACTGGGTTTAATTGATTATGTATCTATAAACCCTGTATGTGAATTAAGAGCTGCTAAGTTATGAATGACAAACTCACCTTGGCAACTATATACAAGTCTTGTTATTTAATTGTTCACATAATTAAATATTTATCAATGCATTTATTTATCTAATTATTCAACAATGTATATGTTTATTTATTTGGTTTTAGGTTATTGTGGGTATTTTTTAAATAGGTTTACCTTGATAATATGGTGTTTGCAATGAAATATTATTTTTACTTATTTTTAAGAAGTTCTTAGGGTATGTCTGTCATTTTCACAATGATACTTATTATAAATCAGATAATTTGTTTTCAATTTTAAATTTTATAATAATAATTCATAAACATACAATATTATAAATAGTAATTATCATTTTATAATATGTCTATAATATTCACAGTTTTTATTGTGGTACTGCATCTATTGGTTGCTTCTTTAAGGCCACATGTACTGCTGAAATGTGATGTCTATAGTATTATTTTATTGTGACACTTTAGGAAATGGTTTTGATGAAGTCCTTTTCATTTATATAGGATAAAAGTGCTTAACCATTTGAATAAAATATTTGTTAATTTGAATATTTTGTGCTTTTTTTTGTTTGTTTGTTTGTTTTGATAAGACTCCGATCAACAAAAATGTTTCATGTAACTATTTTGGTGGTTATTGAATCATCCTGTAGCATATACCATGTTAGTTCCTGTTTTCTAAAGTTTTAACTCTGTAGAGCTGTCCTAGTTTTTGGTATTTTTTTAGCACTTGGATGTGTAAATCAAATACAATGTTTACATCAGTGGTAAGGCCAAGGAGTTTTTTATGAGAGAGAGTTTCTGTGGGGGTACTGCTTGCTGAAAATATGTTGAATGTAAGTTTTGAGCTAAGATTCATTGTGTATGTGAAGAGCATTTCTTTTTAATTTTAGTATTTAGTACCATACTTAAGTCTTTTACACAGGATTTAGTGGATTAAAAAAATGATTGATTGAGATGAAGTTCGTGAAAGTTTTCATCCTTACAAATTATGGCAGAATTGTCAGTTTTAATGGATAATGGAAGAGTGTGCAGCATGTAGTGGTAGGGTCATTGATAAATATGTTGAAGAGTACTCTGCCAAAGATGAAGACCTGAGGAACACCAACAGGTATATGAAGAAAACAGATGAAGATTATAGCCATCTGAAACTTAGTGATCTGTCAGAGAGATAACAGTTGAACCTGAAGAGTGAGAGAAGGAAAGGCATGAGAAACTTATGAAGTGAGATAGTACTGAATGCTCTGGATGAGTCAAGCTAGACTCCTGATACATGATTGTTATTGTTGTTCCTGTAGTGATAGGTGGTGTTAATGAATGGAAGAAGTGCAATTTCAATACTGTGTGAGAACTTAAAGTCATGCTGGGATGGAGAAATGAGGTCATTCTTGGGAGGTATTACAGTAGCTGACTGTGGATGCATTTTTCCAAAACCTTCAATACAGGAGAAAGTATTGCAGTGGGTCTAAAGTTGGTTAGTTCTATTAGTGGTGGTGTAAGGGTAAGCTGTAGATTTGTTTCCAACAGAAAAGAAAATGTCATCCTTGTATGGATCTATTTTTTTTTTACTTTTTTTTTCCAAAATCTTTTTACTGAATTTTTATAGAACAAGAAAATGACTTACTATCTCAAATAGAACTAAAACACATTTTTAGTCAACAATACAAATAGTATACAACATAAATAACTAACCAATAAAAGAAACTATTTACATGAGTGCCTAAACTGACATGATCAAAAGAAAAAAAGTCTTCAAAATATAAGAGAAGTTTATACAGTATATCAGTCACTTCTCTCCAATATTTCCACCACCTTTTGCCAGGCATTGTAATAGGAAGTGATCTTTTCTGTTCTTCTCCTGATAGTTGTTAATTCCATCTGAGATACATATGATCCAATACTTCTGAAGTCTTTAAAAGTTGGAGTTGTTTCACTATTCCAGTTAGATGTAATTGTCTTGTGTCTGATGGCTAGAAGTATCCATAGAAATGAAATCTTTCCTCTAGGGACACATTGTGGAATGGAGTCTATATTAGATCAGCGAACACTTAAAAAAGCGAACGCTGATTGATCGACCTTATGTAAGCAAAAATTTACAATCTCGAACTGTCAGATCAGCGATTTTTTTCCTAGGGAAAAAAATCACTGATCCAAAACACATACACACAACACAAGTACACCAAACAAACAGAAATCCACACACATACACCTAAAATCTGACACCTAACCCTACACTAAACTATGCACACACCACTAATTATCCACTTACCTTAACCCAAACCCTAACCCTAAGATCCATCACTATCGCACACTCATCTCAACCGCTCCCTAACCCTAACTCACCTAAACCTGCCCTAACCCTCACATCCACACAATCGCACACATACCTAACCCAAGCCCTAACCCTAACTCACCTAACCCACCCTAACACTCACATCCACATAATCGCACACTTAACCTGAATCCGACCCTTAACTTTCCACCACAGCACTGAAAATACCGAAGCAACAGAAATGGACAACCAAATTCTTTCCCTAGGAAAAATTTGGGTTTCTGTTGCTTCGATATTTTGAACATTCGCTAAAATAAGGTCGATCAATCAGCATTCACTTGTTTAAGCATTTGCTGATCTAATATAACCCCGTGGAATGGGTGCATTGAACAGAATTAAAGATTTAGACAGCTGAAAGCTATCATTAAAAACTGTTTGTAAAACTTGATTCAACTTATCCCGAAATGTTTTAAGCAATTGACAATCAAAACATGTGTTGCCAGCCTGCCTTCAATTTTTATTTACATCTCCAGTAGCCAATTTCTTGTTTAAACATTAATTCTAATCTGTGTGGTGTCAGAAAAGACCTATGAAAAAATTTCCATGTAAATAATTTCCATTGGATTGACAGGGAAGAACATTTAGCAGAATCAAGTATTAAACTTTTCACATTACCATCAGGAGCTTGATTGTTAATTATTTTATAATAATCCCCAAAAATGTCTTTATAGTATATTTTAGTGCTTTTAGTTATTTTATACATTTTTGATAAATAACCTTTCCTTTAACAGTATGATTTAAGTAAATGAAATATTCAACAAATTTAGGGACATTTTATCTAATAGCTGGACTCATTAACTCTAATCTATTTATAACATATTGCCTTGGATATTGTACTACTAGCCATATGTTACTGTCCAGAATTAATTTATTTTTAACTTGTTCCATTGATAGAAGTTTACGAGTATGCAACAGTTAATGCCAGTATATTAGCTTCTTTTCTTTAAGAATTGTGATTGTGGCCATATTGAAAGTTTCCATATAATCCTGGGCACAGGCAATGGGGTATAACAAAAATATCCAAACCTTGATATCTAGATTTTTGTTTAGATAAGTATAGTAATATTTTAATGTATCTATTTTAAATTTAGAACTTATATATTTCTTTTTATCAAAGGCTGTATATTCTCTCACCATCCTGTGAAAATTATTGGATATCGATTCTGTGTGCATTGCAGTGACATTGATTGACTTGATTTTAACCAGATGCTTTCATGTATTTTCTTCCATCTAGCTGAATAAGAGGTGTTCAACCACAAGGATAATATCTTTATAACAGATGCTAAAGTTTGTCTATAAAACTAACTGCATAATAAGGACAACCTACCCACTGTGAGCACATTATCTGGAACGCCAGCCCCCACTTTCTGTCCTCCTAGTTTTTCCCTGCACCTCACCCATTTCTGACTCTTAAGAAACTATTTAATGTACTAAACCCCTGACAAAAGCTATGTCTCCCTAACTCTATAATATTACTTGATTATCCTAACTTTTACTGTCCATCCCTGTTTCTATAACTCCTGGTAAAACTATTCTATTACCCCTTTCTCAGTGAACTGAAGTTCCCTGCTCTTTTACAACTGGAAGTATTACTTCATGCCTGTTTCCCTTGCAGACTATAACTTGCAGTTTTTCCACTTAATACATGGCAGCAATTTCTCCCTGAAACTGGATTATACTGACTGATTGTTTTGTGTGCTATCCCCAGTTCCACCTTTCCAAAGATGACACTTTCAACAACTTCTGTCCTATGTCTACCACCACTATTCTTCCTACTGACTATCACATCACCCTTCCCACTCTTAACCCCATCCATAAAACCTCCACTTATCCACACTCTAACATCTTCTGTTACCCTCAGCAACCAATAATCATGAGCACAACTATTCCTCCAATAAATATACTACTCCCTAAAATAAAAATCCCACCCTCCAGCCCCCTCACATCTAAGAATAAAACAAAATACTTTCACAACTGCTCACTACAAATAAAACCATACTATTTCCCAAGAACCCTGCTCTTATCTGGTGACATACATCCAAATCCTGGTCCTACTACAAACTCTACCACCCCAAAATATACTACCCCCAATTTCAGCCCACTATCCAAAACAAATAAGCATATTTCCATCTATTCTATCAATACTCGAAGTATCCTTAACAAACTAAGCCAGTTTCATGCATGTGTATCCAATCACACCCCAAACATAATCTCTGTAACTAAAACTTGGCTTAAGCCCCAAAATCAAGATAAACACACCCTCCCTCCTGGCTACATCATACTTCGCCAAGACTGCCTAAATAAAAAAGGAAGTGGTGTTGCCATAGTTTACTCAAATAACATCACACTCTCCCATCCTAAGCAACCCATTCCCTCCTTTGCAACTGCTGAATTACTAGTAGCAAACCTTAAACTCAATGACTATACCACCATCACAGTAGTAGCTGTATACATCTCACCAGGGGACAACATTCCCCTACTGGAAGATTTACTCTCTTACCTCTCCCAAAACTTCCCCAATTAAACTATCCTTCTTGGGGACATCAACATTAATTGGATGAACCTCAACAATCTAAACTCTCCACAACACATTATTTCTATTTACTCAACTAATCACTAAAGCTGCCCATTCTAATAACTCCCATTCTCTAAGCTCCCTGATAGAGTGGATGTTGTTATTGTTGTTGTTGTATTTTGGCTTTTCCTGGTTAGGAGTCGCCACAGCGGAACTCCGGTCCGCTAATGATTGGCAGTAGATTTTCACAAATGCCAAGGTGCCAGCTTGACATTCAACCTTTAACAAATGCACGCCCATTTACGCATGTCTTTCGAATGACCACCCAAATGAGGGGAGGATATGCAGACTCCACACAGAAGACACTCCCCGCACTCCAGCCGAGAATCAAATGGGAGAACCTCTTGCTGTGAGGCAACAACGCTGGATACTTGTATCAAATTCTAGCAAATATCATAACCTTGAAACTCTACCTGACTCCCTGAGTGATCATTCACCTATAAAAGTGCTCAGATATACCACCCATCCCCCTAAACCACACTGGCTTATCACGTGCCACAAACTTTCCAGCTTTAACCCAGATACATTTAGAACCCTTCTCTCTAATATTAACTGGACTTTCCTTGCACAGCTCCCACTAGATGATGCAGATAAAGCCTTTAACTCAACTTTCCTTAATGTTTTGAATGTTCTTGTCCCACCCAGAAAAGTTCAGATAAAAGCTAACATCTCACCTTGGTTATCCAAAACCACCCACACTTATATGAAAACAAGAGATAGTGCTTGGAAAATATGGGTACAATCTAAACTTCCAACTGACCTGCAAAAGTACAAAGAACTTAGAAATCAAACTAAAAATCTCATCAACAAAGACAAAAAAGATTTCTACTATAATTCTCCTAAAACCTTAAAATCTGACCCAAAAAATTCTGGAATGCTATCAACCAACCAGATACTATATCCTAGCAACCCAACTTCATCAAACCCATGTCCTGACAGGTCACATGCAGAGACTGCCAATACCTTCAACACCTACTTTATCGAATCAATTTCCAAACTTTTTAACCCTAACCCCGCAAACAACAATACTCCTAACTCCCCTGTACCCCCTTCAACCACTAACTCAGTTAATTCCTTCTCTCTCAAGCCTGTCTCCACTAACTACATCAAACTTTTACTCTCTAAGCTGAAACCCTGCTCTGTATCTGGTGGCAATATCCCTTCATATTTTCTCCAGATCACTGCACACTCCATTGCTATGCCTGTATCTATCCTAATTAATTGCTCAGTCTCTGAGTCTAAAGTCCCATCTGTCTGGAAACAGTTTTACACTCTTCCTATTCGTAAAGGAGGTAACTCCACATAAACCTCTAATTTCAGACCTATTGCTATCCTCTCCCCTCTCTCTAAAGTCCTAGAGAAATGTATACACAAACAAGTTATGCATTATCTCATACAGGAAAATATACTCACCCCCACACAGCATGACTTCCACCCCAAGCACAGTACAACCACAGCTCCACTATCCTTTCTCAACACTATAACTCTAGCCAAAGACAACCATAAACTTATATCCTGCCTATTTCTTGACCTCTCAAAGGCATTTGACACTGTCTCCCACTCTCTTGCTACCAAATAAACTTACAGACCTCAACTTCTCCCCTGAAACAGTAACATGGTTCCCTAGCTATCTTACTGAAAGGCAGCAATCAGTAAGATGGAACTCTGCACTAGCTAGCCCCCTATCAGTTAAAACCGGTGTCCCCAAGGATCCATTCTTGGGCCTCTGCTCTTTAATATTTTCACTAACACACTTCATACCTCTTGTCCTCAGTCTATCATTGTACAACATGCCGATGACTCTACAGCCATCACTATTGCTAACTCACCCTCTGAACTCCTATCAACTACCCAAACATCCTTTAACGCTGTAGAGACATGGCTGACTAATAACCAGCTCATCCTCAACTCTAAAAAAACAAAATTGCTACTCTTCCTGCCAAAAACTAGAAACCATATCAAATATTCTGTCTCCATAACCTCCCTAAACAATATTCATATAGAAGTCGAAACTAGCACAAAACTACTTGGCATTACCATCGATGACCAACTAAAATTCGATCAACACATTAACTATATAAAAAAAAAACACCAAAAGCTAGGTCTCTTGTATAGAAACAACAAATACCTCACAACTGAAGCTAGAATCTTTCTTACTCATGCCTATCTTCTACCCTGCCTAACATATTGTTCCCAAATACTCACAAATTTGAACTCTACCCTACTTACCAAATTAGAATCAACCTACCACAAGATAGCTAGATTTGCAACACAACAATCATAAAAATCTCACCACTGTCTCTCCTTAAAACACTTGAACTGGCTCGAACTACCTCAAATGTTACTACAATCCCAGCTCCAAATCATACACTCCATTCTATATCAGCCTGAATTCTGCCCAAGTCTATCACCCCTCATCTCCAACTATTCCCCTACCAGACATCTCCAAAGTGCCTACCAAGACCTATTAAATGTTCACAAACCAAAATCCAAGACAGGGTGTAACTTATATAGCTCCCACTCCCCTATTGCATGGAACAAACTCCCACTAGAAATAAGGAACCTAACCCACCCCAAACAATTCAAGTTAGCCACCAAAGACTACTTTAAAAAATACTGGCTCTACCTTTGTATGCATCCTCCCTGACCTCCACCTACCCACATAGTACTCTTTCACTTAATTTCACAATAATCAGCATGAACAACGTACATCCTATGTTTTTCTATGCAACCTCCTAAGCTATTGTTATACTCTGCTTACTGAGCCTTAGATTAGCTTACTTATTTAAACTACAAATTATTTACTTACTATACTTTTACTGTTGATCATCCTTCTGTTTATTGAATTGTTTATATATTTTTGTCAACATCTGTTTAAAACTTGTAACTTCTTGTATATCTCTATTGTTATGTAAATGTTTTTTGCATATGATGGAGCTTTCCTCCCCGGGCATCTGCTGAAAAAGGGCTTTAGCTCAGTCAGACAGTCCCGGTCAACAAATGTAAAATAAATAAATAAGTCTTCTATGTCTGGAAAATTTATACCCTTAGCTTCCCAATCATTTGAGTGATGGTTAATAACTATTCTGGGTTTACTATAATACCATACGAAATTTAGCATTTATTTGTTAAACTGATTTATATATTGTTTGGAGGGGGGATTAGAGAATGACTGTATAAAATATAACAGTTTAGGGAAAATAAGTTTAATTATGTATAATCTGTCCTCCGTTGTAAAGAAGAATTTATTCCATTTCTGTATGTGACTTTTTATATGATTTAAAATATTGTTATAATTAGTAGTTGATATCTCACTTATATTTTTAGTTAATATAACCCCCAAGTATTTGATCATCAGCAGCAAGATATTGAGAAAATTTCTTATTTAAATTCCTTTTGTCAGAGTTCATTAGCAGCACTTTTGTTTTCATTAAATTTGAAATCAGAAAGAGACAGAAAGTATTCATTTGATTTCAATAAAGCAGATAGTGAATTAACATTGTCATTTAGGGTTAGCAATATGTCATCAGCAAAAATTGTATCTTCATTTCTAGTTTATTCTCAAGAAGTATATCTTTAATGTTTGAATTCATTCTAATATAACGTGCAAAGAGCTCTATTAGCAAAGCAACCAACAAAGGAGATGAAGGACATCCTTGCTTTGTGCTCTTAGTAATTGATATTGAAGTAGAAAAACATGACCCAATCTTGACATAAGCTAAAGATTTCTCATAAAGTGATTTTATTAATTGAGTAAAGCTATGCAAGAAACCATAATTTTCTATAGCTAGGATTAGATAATTCCAATTAACTGAATGGAAAGCATTGTTCATGTCTAGACTCACTAGGTCATATTTCTCTGTTAGATTTATATAGTCAAGCAAAGAAATTATTATTTTAATGTTATCATAAGTGTTTGCATCCTTTATGAAGCCTGTTTGATCCTCATCAATTAATAAAGGAAGCAACTGCTTAATTATATCTGCATGAATTGCCATGAACAGTTTGTAATTAACATTCAAAAGAGATATAGGTCTACAAGAGGAACATTCTTTAGCACTTTTTTCAGATTTCAAAATAGGTGATATTACCGTATACTTCCAAGATGGAGATATAGTTGTTGCTTCCTTTACTAAATTGAACGCCCTTGACAACAAAAGTATAGTTTCCTTAGGCATAAGTTTAAACAGTTCTGAAGAAGGGTTGCTACCCAAAAGCTTTGCTTTTGACTTATACTTTATTAAATGGTTTTAAATGGTTTGGCATTTTTCAAATCTGAGGGTTTTTTTTGTTTTTTTATAATATTATCTATACCAGGTGCTTTGTTAAGCTTTAGCTTATTAATTTGGGATTTGATTTCAGTCATTTTTATTTGCTTATCAATTAACTCGATATACTGATCCTGTAATTTAATTTTTATGTTTGTCTTAAGAAATGAACTTATAGTTTGTGGTTCTAGTTCTGTTCTTTGTGAGCTAATATTAAGATAATATATTCTGAATGCTTCCAATATTCCTTGTAAATCTGATACTGTCTTCCTGGTGCCCGGTATATATACTTCCCTTATCTGATTTGATTTTATTATTTTTTTAGTTCTGTTAGCCATTCTCCTCTGGTTCTAGGATTCATTGAATAAGAAGCAAGTCTAATTTTCTCTAGATCAGTCAAAGTTTTGTGGTATAAAATTTCTAAATATTTTTTTATTCTTTTCTTCCAGTTCATTAGTTAAGTCCTTCATCCTTTTTTGAATGTTAAGTTTTAACTTATCAATGTTTGTACGCAGCTCTCTGTATGGATTTATTGATGACAATGGATATTGGGTAAGCTGTAACCTTTGTTTCAAGTATTAAGATAAGCTCTGGGGCAAATATGGTGGATTTCAGTTTAGAGGGATCTGTTCTTAGTTTTGAGGTTGGTATTGGATGAATATGGAATGGCCTGGGATAAGAATTTTATAAAAGAGTAAATGGAGTAATGGGGGCTGAGTTATAGTTTGAGAGTGAGATTGCAACATTAATGAAATGGGAGTTGAAGGCACATAGAAAATATTTGGGTTGTGGATTCAGCTGGAAAGCGTTACCTGCCTCAGCAGCTGTGCTACACTGGGCTAGCATTTTCTTGGTGAGTTTTGATCTTGGATCTTATGCTTAGTAAATATAGTATATCCAAGAAGACCTGGACTTTGGTGGTGTTTTTGATGGTGTAGTAAGTTTGGAAGGGGTGAGTACATTTTGTTATTCATCCAGCATTTGCTCTCTTTGTCACATGACTATTTATTTAGGCATTGCCAGGATAGCCATGGTGCAGGGTTAGATATGAATAGTTTTCTTCCTAGCTGGGACATGTTCATCGAGAATGTTTAAAAATATGTTGTTAAAGTATGTGACAGCATCATCTAGTGGTAGATGTTTCAGAATGCCCCAACTGTACAGACTCAGAGACTTTTTAAATACTTCCTTTTTAAATTCAGATAAGTTTCTGACATGGCTATACAAGACTGTTTTTTTAGGATGGAAGATGGTTATGAATTGCAAAGGTAGGGTAGTGGTCACTTAAGAAGTCAGGTAAAATTCTTTATTTTACTATACTGACAGGGTTGATGTTTAGGATCCAATCAATAATAGATTCAGAGCCACATGATCTGTTGAATCTAGTGGATGAGGAGATTAGTTATATGTAAATAAAAAGTTGACAGCAGGGAGAGGGGTAATGGTAAGGGGTAGATGATTCAGTATTGCAGGATGTTGCATTAGTATTTATATCAGCGAGTGTGAGTATTTCATAGGAGATACTGGAAGATGTCCACGGCAAAGTCTATTCCATTATAGGGATATTACTCATTTTCCCTGCAAAGGTGATGAGAGCTATTATGCATATATTTTTTTATTGAATATGTGCAGTATAGCAGGTAGAATTTCTGACTTGACAAATTAAGAGAGCAGCCTGAAGAATGGGCCTATGAGTAAGTTGTTTGCAAACAGGATTGCTATACCTCTTGCTTTTCTGAAGTGGCGGTCTAGGCAAAGATTGCTGCAGCCAAGAGATAGAAGTTTTTGTTTGGAATAGGAGGGTTCAGACATGTTTCTGTTAATATCAGGATATCAGCTGCTTCTTAGGCAATCTGAGTGTAGTAGTGCTATTTTTATTTATTTATTTATTTATTTATTTATTTTCCATTTCTTTACTGGGGATGTCTGACTGGGCCATAGGCCCGTTTTCAGCAGTGGCCCAGGGAGAAAAGCTCCTTTATAAAAAAAAAAAAAGAAAAAAAAAACATGCAAATTCATACAATACTGTACCAGAAATGCATAACAATTTTACAATACAATACAAGAAACACATTATTTTGTTGAATATACCATGAATAATGAGGCTGTAGAGCTTAATACTGTGTACTGAGTAAGTAAGTATGGTGGCGTGACAGGCGGAAAGTAGTGTTTTAGGAATTAAGAGGTGAGTTAGAGTTAAAGCCAGGGTTTGGGAAAATAGTCCCACTTTGAAGAAGTAGGCTTTGTTTTTGGAAGGGCAAGGTGGAGCATTCTGTAGACTGTTTTTTTTTGGATGTGGAAAGGCTAGAGATGATGGGATATTAATATTTGGATGACATGGCATGATGAGATGACAGAAGGATGTATTGAAGATGTCTGGGGAGATGGAAGAGAATAAGGGAGAACATTTGTGCAGGTGGAGCTGGAAAGTAAGGCTTTCAGAAGGTTGTGAATGAGCAGAGGATAGTAGGACGTTAAAGTGAAGAGATGTAAGAGAATTGAAATTAGGGCAATCATAATGTTGAGATGTGGGATAGAGGGCAGTAAAGGAGGTAAAGTAATAGATGTGTTTGAGCTGAATGGCTGTACAGATGGTTAGTGTCCTGAGTAGGAGGGTATAAGACAGGTACAATTGGATAGTAAGATAGGATAGCAAGGATGGCTGAATGACTATAAATTTGACTTCAGTATGCAGAGTAGGTGGAATTTTGTTAGGAACAGTAGACTATTAAATTGTGTTATAAAAAGTGACGTGAGAGTGGAGTAATTTCAATTAGTATTAAAAAGATTGTAATGTGTTTGTTAGTTATTCACATTGATTTAAAATGAATGGGAAAGCAGCATTTAGTGAGTTATTGTTGGGCTTAACAGGTTAGTGGATATTTTGCATTAAGGGACTGGAGCTTATGGTGGCAGTAGGTGGAGGTTAGGTAGTATGAAGTGAATCATCTGAAGGGGCTGTAAAATTAAGGGTGGGAGAGGGGGGAAGCAGGTAGAGGCACATGCTTTATTGTGAGACAATCAGCACATGCGTGGACTGTTGATCTCAGAATGGATGATGTCCACAGCAGATAGAAAGATAATAGAGAGAGAAACTATGCTCTAACTAGATGTTTGCTTTCTTAGAAAAATTTTTAAAAAGAATGTGAATTCTTCAACAGTATTCCATATAAAACCAATAGTGTGAGGTTAAAACAGTACTTAATTCTACTTTATTTATTTATTTATTTTATTTATTTATATTTGTTTACAGGGGTAATGCACTGACATTAGAAAGGCCTCACTGAGACCAACGACTGGGGTTGAAACCATGGCCTTAAGTTTAATGCCAAGAAAATGCATCTTTATTACCTTTGGGAAAAACTCAGTTTCCACGAATAACCACATTGATGGGAGCCCACTGAACACTGAAGATGTTATAAGAGATCTGGGGACACAGGTTAACAGCAACCTCTCCTTCGACCACCACATTGCCTCTGTGGTCAGAAAGTCCTTCTATGTGGCACATCTCATTACCAAGGGTTTTGCATCCAGGAAGAAAGAGGTCATCATCTCTCTCTACTCTCCCCTCATTAGGCCAATCATCTAGTATAATGCCCCATTTGGCATGTACCTCACTAGACACATGCAACAGCTAGAAAGGCCACAAAAGTACCTCACAAAGAGGATCCAAGGCCTTAAACACGTTCTACATGGACAGACTAAAAAAACTCCAGCTATTCTCTGTCTCATATCATCTACTAAAAGGTGATCTCTGCTTGACTTACAAAGCCATGTCTAACCCAGCTCTGTCAGAAATGCTACACCTAAAGAAATCCAAATCCCTCCACACCATATGCTCCAGAGACCTCAACCTCATTACCACAATCAACAGAACATGCTGGAGGGACAGGTTCATAACTCAGAGACTGCCCATGCTCTGGAATAGACTTCCCATACATGTCAAGCAGAGCACCTCACTGGCACTCTTCAACAGAAATCTTGATCAGTGTATGGGTTATAGAAAGTTCACCCCAGGGATCACTGCAGTTGCTCTACTTGATAGAGGCACTGGGAACTAACATCGGGCAGCATGATGCCAGGGCACCTCTTTGAGCTAGGCTTGTAAAGGCTCCATGGCCATTAGCCTAGTACACATCTATGACCCTATGAATCAATGGATCATTTGCAAGCACAGCCCAGGTGAAGAGGATCTCATAAGAAATGAACAAAACATATTTACAGAGACAAGGCTATGCTATAAAACATTTACAGATTTACAGATGCAAAAATATGCTACAACATTTAGTTCAAACTCTATCACAGTACATTTATATTAATATACATTAATATTAACAAGTGAATTTCAGACAGTTCTCAGAAAAAAAAAAACAAGTTACATTTTTTCATGAAAAAAACAATTACAAGACAAGTATACAGTTCCGGTAGCTCTAAAATCTTGCAGGAAGTAAATGGATATATACTGTAGAAGGGAAAACATAAAGAAGTTTAGTGTTCTTACAGTTCAGTACAGAAAGGTTTGCAAAGAAGCTCAAAAGATATAATGAAGTAAGTTATACAATTATGTAGGAGGGGAGATTTTAGTAATATATAGGTTTGTAAACATTTCAAGAAATGGAATGAAGTTATACAATTAAGTAGGAGAACAGATAGTATAGTACAGAAGGACAGCAGTAGTAACATCTGAATGAGAGAGGAGGGTGTAGAATTAGTTCTAAGCTGCCTGTTTTAATTGGTGTATCTAGAAGGTTTATAACTTAGGTATACAGGGGATGCATGGGGGGTACAGTGGTGGATAAGGGCAATTAGAAAAAGAGGAAAGATGAGAAGTGATGTTTAAGAGGGAGATAAATAGGGTGTATTGATTCAAGCACACAAGGGCAAAAATGTTAGCAATAAGTAATAAGAAATGTATGTTTTCATTAGAGGTCTCAACCTGGTGATGAATATGAGCATGAACAGGAGTATGAAGACATTAGAAAAGGCAAGTGAGAATAGTTGCTGGAAAGGCTACCATGGAGAGAAGACACAAAATGGAGAGAGAGAGAGAGAGAGAGAGAGAGAGAGAGACTTACTTCCCATTCATTGGTACTGCTACAAAGTAGTACTTATGGTAATATTTAGGGCAGGCAGTAATGGGGGTAGGGTTGGCATAATGGATAAAATATTCACCTCATGCACACAAGGTTCGGGGCTAGGCTTAAAATGTCTCTTCAGGGCTGTTAGCCTAGTATTCTCCTATGAACCTATGAGGGCCAGTAGGAGTAACCTGTAGAAAGCACCTATCAAGGATTCCTGTAACAGCAGTAAATGTGTGAAATAGAGCAACATTAACTCACAGTACTTGTGCATACAGCAGATACAACAGAAATGCACAAAAACAAAACCTATTGGATGTGTACAGTTTCTGTGATAGGTGCCTTACTCAGTATAGAGTGGCAATAGTAGGCTTGCTATAGTCCCAGAATGGAGTAAAAAAACAAGAAAGTGTGACTGGCAGATTCAGCTGGTGAGTCCTCTTCTGTTGCCTGTTTTTTAATCGCTAGGCTGGGTGGGGATGTGTAACTCATTCTGATCACTGCAACCCACTCTATTAGCCTTCACCTATGAGCAGATAGAGAAGCAAACAGAAGTTAAACTCAGGAAGGTGCAGAATATGTGAAGCAAATAATAAAAGCATAGAGAACTGAGAGTGAAAAAGACGACAGTACAGTAAAGTGAAAATATTGGTTGGAGTTGAAAGAGAACATCACTTCCTGTACTGTTCTACCTGCATTTTCTGCCAATGCATAATTTCTGATGGAATTAACTCAACAAGTCAGACTTTATATATATCAGAATTGGGCTTCAAGTTGCATCAGTACACATTATTTTCTATACTTTTGAACAAAACAAAAATGTACTTCATTTGTTCAACTTAAAATGCAGTTTGAGGAGCAAAACAGTTACAAAGAAAGGAAACAAAAAGCTGTGCTTATATCTATAGCTCAATACAGTTTGATAAACAGCATAGTTACAAAGAAATTAAACAAAAAGTCATGCTTAAGTTTTTAGGCAAGGATAAAAGAGTTCTTAAGTTTAAGGCTGACATCCTTTTCTGTTTTTAAATGAGAGTTTTGCATTAAGAATGAAAAAGGCTTTTAAATCCAGCCTCAAGAATCTCTGCCTGTCCATGATATATAATTGTACTGCATAGTAGGTCTGTGCACTTAATATAAAAGTGTTAATTTTAGTTTTATCAGGACAAACTACTCAGAAAGTGAAAGAGAAACAGTTGCAGACTCAGATAGTTTGTGCTTTGACCAAGAGTGGTTGACCAGTGGAAGACTGTATTAGGAACATAACAACACATAATAAATACATATGCAAAAATTCATGGGAACCATCTGATGTCTAGCCATATAGACTTTTAAGCAGATGCACTTACAAGTTTTTGCTACCTTTTTTAAGCATTAAGCTGTCACCTCTCAAATTATCCAGATCTGTACATGATAACCCTGATGTAAATTTGTTCTACCCATCCAGTCAGTTATGTTTGCATGTATGTATGTATGTATGTATTTATTTATTTATTCATTCATATGTGTTAACCAGAGTAGACATTGCTCCAAAATTATCCTATTTCAGGCTAATCCCAGGTGCAAAATATACTACAGTAAAATAAATGACTGAGGTCTGTGCTAGCTGATGTTTTTTTTGTGGCTTCTGTGTTTTCTGGTTGCCAGATCCAGCCCACTCCATTCGGCCTTGCTGCACTTGGGCTCACTCCGCTCCTCTACCTTATTCCCAATTTCCACCTACCCCCAGTACATCTGAACTTTATCTAACTAGCCATTTCCCACACAATTTTAACCAATCACATCACAACACACCCTCCTTGCACACCCACACCACACATAACATCATCCGCATGTTATAGGACACTTACCAATTACACCTTGTTACCCACCATTTCCAGTTACTCTGCAACTACTCTATGCATCAAACCTTACTTCTCTTTATTACACAGTTAGCACCCAAACTATCTCACCTCTGCACTTCAATTACCTAACCCTCCTTTCCATATTCTAGCTCCTACTATACTACCATCCTCTTCAAACCTTCACACACCTACTACCAAACTTAATACTTATTATACTTCTGTTACTTCCTTCATTATATTATATCCTCTGAATTCTACTTCTCTCACTTTATACCTGTCCAGAAGTCTCTCCTATAGAAGACTTCACATCACTTTTCCCTTTCTAAATCACCTCCTTTCTTCTCCTGTACAATGTCACTTCTTTATACCAAATGCCTACAAATGCTATCCTTACACACTACCATCTGCACTCTCCTAATACTATCTTATTACCTAACTTACTATCACTTTCAGCCACGCAACATGTCTCCTCTCCTACAGGTACAAATCTTCAGTCCCACCACCCACTACCTCTCAGCCTGATAATTACTTCCATCCTATACAACACCACTTACATATGATACTTTAGAAACAAATATCTTCCACTTTTTCCAAAATCTCAAATTCTCTCAAATATACCAAACTCATACCTAAACTCTCTAAACTTCTCTACACAACTAAAGTTCTCTGGAGATATACACTCAAACCCTGCTCCTGAATGTGATCAACTGCAATCCACCAACCCCACCACTCTACCATCCAATACTATTTAATTATTTTTATTTATTTATTTATTTGACATTTGTTAACCAGGTTAGTCCAGCTGGGCTAGAAGCCCATTTTCAGTGGAGACACAATGAGTAAAGCTCCAATAGAGACACTTTACAATACAAATGATTACAAGCACATATAGAGAATTATTATACCTAAGTTCCAGAGATACAGAGAATTATAATACATACGTTCAAGAAATACAGAAGTATAGTACAATAGTATGATAAAAAATAATAACTTTTTTTTTGTTATCACATAGACAATGTAATTCAGTTGGATTTTCCAAAGGAGTAAGAAAGATTTCACAGAGAAGGGAGGACTTTGCAGATGGGCAATAGTATGTACCTATGTATATGTTTTACAGCAGTATAGCCTAAGGGTTTATTCTCAGAGAAGCACTAAAGTTAAGGGGAGAAAAAGAAGTTAGGAGGTATTGTAGATGGATGTTCAGTGGAGAAGAGGTGAAAAAGCATATAGTGGTGTAGTGGATTAGGTAGGGCCCTGACAGGGACAAGTCTTAGTGTTAAGTAGGTGAAGTTTGAGTACCTTTTTGAAGTGTTTGGGGTGAGGAATAGATCTTATATGGATGGGGAGTTTGTTCCAAGCTTGGGCTATGGTAGATTTGTAGAGTAATTTACGACAGTTTTGTTGGGTCAAAAGATCAAAAAACTGGCACGTGACCATCGAGATTTTGCGAATGGTAACATTTTCGAATGGCCTAAAGAAGAAATTACCAATGGAGGAAGAAACACATCATCAATGAGAAAAAATGGGGAACATATAGAAAGACCAAATATACAGTTAGAAGGCATGCATTCGACCACACAGAAAATGCCAACTACTAGCTCACACGAATGAAAAGATATCTCTTCTAATGACTTATTGGAAGTCAATGCTAATATTTCAACATCTCATGAAACATAATCTGAGAATACATTATTGATAGGTCATAATGGCCCTACACCAACAACTAGGCCCAGGAATGGAGTAGTACATACACCAGTAAATTGGCCTTTACCGGTTTTTATGAAACAGAACTACAAAACTCAGAGAACTCAGAGCCAAGAGCGGAAGCACAAGAAATTTATGAAATGAATGAGAATCCATCTAATTTAGTAGTAAATATTTCACAGACAGAACTAAGCCATGAAGCTATGACCTTACTAAACAAGGGTCTGACCTTCATACCATCATTGACATCTGATTTGAATGAATTTATAACAGACATTAGACTTTTTTGTAGAAATATCTTGTTTAAATGCTTTTATGGTCAAAACAACACCTATGAACCCTCTCTTAGAAAGCAAAGTACTTTTACTCCAGTAAATCCTCCATTGGTTGAGCTCTTTTCAAGATTATGTGAAGAAGAGATCTTTGAAACTAGGAACTCTACGAACAAAAAGAAATGTACATTTTATAACATGACATCCAAAGAAAATGAAGCTTTAAAACAACTTAGACATTCAGATAATTTAGTCATAAAACCAGCAGATAAAGGAGGATGTATAGTCATAATGGAAGCTGAGTGGTACAAGAACAAAATGGCAACAATGTTGGAAGACCAACACACATATAAAAAACTG